>NC_134353.1:960698082-960998082 GCF_048569485.1 Anomaloglossus baeobatrachus
AGTGCTGGGGATGTCACACTGCAGACACAGGTAGATGTAGCAGTGCTGGGGATGTCACACTGCAGACACAGGTAGATGTAGCAGTGCTGGGGATGTCACACTGCAGACAGGTAGATGTAGCAGTGCTGGGGATGTCACACTGCAGACACAGGTAGATGTAGCAGTGCTGGAGGTGTCACACTGCAGACACAGGTAGATGTAGCAGTGCTGGAGGTGTCACACTGCAGACACAGGTAGATGTAGCAGTGCTGGAGGTGTCACACTGCAGACACAGGCAGATGTAGCAGTGCTGGAGGTGTCACACTGCAGACACAGGTAGATGTAGCAGTGCTGGAGGTGTCACACTGCAGACACAGGTAGATGTAGCAGTGCTGGGGATGTCACACTGCAGACACAGGTAGATGTAGCAGTGCTGGGGATGTCACACTGCAGACACAGGTAGATGTAGCAGTGCTGGGGATGTCACACTGCAGACAGGTAGATGTAGCAGTGCTGGGGATGTCACACTGCAGACACAGGTAGATGTAGCAGTGCTGGAGGTGTCACACTGCAGACACAGGTAGATGTAGCAGTGCTGGAGGTGTCACACTGCAGACACAGGTAGATGTAGCAGTGCTGGAGGTGTCACACTGCAGACACAGGCAGATGTAGCAGTGCTGGAGGTGTCACACTGCAGACACAGGTAGATGTAGCAGTGCTGGAGGTGTCACACTGCAGACACAGGTAGATGTAGCAGTGCTGGGGATGTCACACTGCAGACACAGGTAGATGTAGCAGTGCTGGGGATGTCACACTGCAGACAGGTAGATGTAGCAGTGCTGGGGATGTCACACTGCAGACACAGGTAGATGTAGCAGTGCTGGAGGTGTCACACTGCAGACACAGGTAGATGTAGCAGTGCTGGAGGTGTCACACTGCAGACACAGGTAGATGTAGCAGTGCTGGAGGTGTCACACTGCAGACACAGGTAGATGTAGCAGTGCTGGAGGTGTCACACTGCAGACACAGGTAGATGTAGCAGTGCTGGAGGTGTCACACTGCAGACACAGGTAGATGTAGCAGTGCTGGGGATGTCACACTGCAGACACAGGTAGATGTAGCAGTGCTGGAGGTGTCACACTGCAGACACAGGTAGATGTAGCAGTGCTGGGGATGTCACACTGCAGACACAGGTAGATGTAGCAGTGCTGGGGATGTCACACTGCAGACACAGGTAGATGTAGCAGTGCTGGAGGATGTCACACTGCAGACACAGGTAGATGTAGCAGTGCTGGAGGATGTCACACTGCAGACACAGGTAGATGTAGCAGTGCTGGAGGTGTCACACTGCAGACACAGGTAGATGTAGCAGTGCTGGAGGTGTCACACTGCAGACACAGGTAGATGTAGCAGTGCTGGAGGTGTCACACTGCAGACACAGGTAGATGTAGCAGTGCTGGAGGTGTCACACTGCAGACACAGGTAGATGTAGCAGTGCTGGGGATGTCACACTGCAGACACAGGCAGATGTAGCAGTGCTGGAGGTGTCACACTGCAGACACAGGTAGATGTAGCAGTGCTGGAGGTGTCACACTGCAGACACAGGTAGATGTAGCAGTGCTGGAGGTGTCACACTGCAGACACAGGTAGATGTAGCAGTGCTGGGGATGTCACACTGCAGACACAGGTAGATGTAGCAGTGCTGGGGATGTCACACTGCAGACACAGGTAGATGTAGCAGTGCTGGAGGTGTCACACTGCAGACACAGGTAGATGTAGCAGTGCTGGAGGTGTCACACTGCAGACACAGGCAGATGTAGCAGTGCTGGAGGTGTCACACTGCAGACACAGGTAGATGTAGCAGTGCTGGAGGTGTCACACTGCAGACACAGGTAGATGTAGCAGTGCTGGGGATGTCACACTGCAGACACAGGTAGATGTAGCAGTGCTGGGGATGTCACACTGCAGACACAGGTAGATGTAGCAGTGCTGGGGATGTCACACTGCAGACAGGTAGATGTAGCAGTGCTGGGGATGTCACACTGCAGACACAGGTAGATGTAGCAGTGCTGGAGGTGTCACACTGCAGACACAGGTAGATGTAGCAGTGCTGGAGGTGTCACACTGCAGACACAGGTAGATGTAGCAGTGCTGGAGGTGTCACACTGCAGACACAGGCAGATGTAGCAGTGCTGGAGGTGTCACACTGCAGACACAGGTAGATGTAGCAGTGCTGGAGGTGTCACACTGCAGACACAGGTAGATGTAGCAGTGCTGGGGATGTCACACTGCAGACACAGGTAGATGTAGCAGTGCTGGGGATGTCACACTGCAGACAGGTAGATGTAGCAGTGCTGGGGATGTCACACTGCAGACACAGGTAGATGTAGCAGTGCTGGAGGTGTCACACTGCAGACACAGGTAGATGTAGCAGTGCTGGAGGTGTCACACTGCAGACACAGGTAGATGTAGCAGTGCTGGAGGTGTCACACTGCAGACACAGGCAGATGTAGCAGTGCTGGAGGTGTCACACTGCAGACACAGGTAGATGTAGCAGTGCTGGAGGTGTCACACTGCAGACACAGGTAGATGTAGCAGTGCTGGGGATGTCACACTGCAGACACAGGTAGATGTAGCAGTGCTGGGGATGTCACACTGCAGACACAGGTAGATGTAGCAGTGCTGGGGATGTCACACTGCAGACAGGTAGATGTAGCAGTGCTGGGGATGTCACACTGCAGACACAGGTAGATGTAGCAGTGCTGGAGGTGTCACACTGCAGACACAGGTAGATGTAGCAGTGCTGGAGGTGTCACACTGCAGACACAGGTAGATGTAGCAGTGCTGGAGGTGTCACACTGCAGACACAGGCAGATGTAGCAGTGCTGGAGGTGTCACACTGCAGACACAGGTAGATGTAGCAGTGCTGGAGGTGTCACACTGCAGACACAGGTAGATGTAGCAGTGCTGGGGATGTCACACTGCAGACACAGGTAGATGTAGCAGTGCTGGGGATGTCACACTGCAGACACAGGTAGATGTAGCAGTGCTGGGGATGTCACACTGCAGACAGGTAGATGTAGCAGTGCTGGGGATGTCACACTGCAGACACAGGTAGATGTAGCAGTGCTGGAGGTGTCACACTGCAGACACAGGTAGATGTAGCAGTGCTGGAGGTGTCACACTGCAGACACAGGTAGATGTAGCAGTGCTGGAGGTGTCACACTGCAGACACAGGCAGATGTAGCAGTGCTGGAGGTGTCACACTGCAGACACAGGTAGATGTAGCAGTGCTGGAGGTGTCACACTGCAGACACAGGTAGATGTAGCAGTGCTGGGGATGTCACACTGCAGACACAGGTAGATGTAGCAGTGCTGGGGATGTCACACTGCAGACAGGTAGATGTAGCAGTGCTGGGGATGTCACACTGCAGACACAGGTAGATGTAGCAGTGCTGGAGGTGTCACACTGCAGACACAGGTAGATGTAGCAGTGCTGGAGGTGTCACACTGCAGACACAGGTAGATGTAGCAGTGCTGGAGGTGTCACACTGCAGACACAGGTAGATGTAGCAGTGCTGGAGGTGTCACACTGCAGACACAGGTAGATGTAGCAGTGCTGGGGATGTCACACTGCAGACCAGGTAGATGTAGCAGTGCTGGGGATGTCACACTGCAGACACAGGTAGATGTAGCAGTGCTGGAGGTGTCACACTGCAGACACAGGTAGATGTAGCAGTGCTGGGGATGTCACACTGCAGACACAGGTAGATGTAGCAGTGCTGGGGATGTCACACTGCAGACACAGGTAGATGTAGCAGTGCTGGAGATGTCACACTGCAGACACAGGTAGATGTAGCAGTGCTGGGGATGTCACACTGCAGACACAGGCAGATGTAGCAGTGCTGGGGATGTCACACTGCAGACACAGGTAGATGTAGCAGTGCTGGAGGTGTCACACTGCAGACACAGGCAGATGTAGCAGTGCTGGAGGTGTCACACTGCAGACACAGGCAGATGTAGCAGTGCTGGAGGTGTCACACTGCAGACAGATAGATGTAGCAGTGCTGGAGGTGTCACACTGCAGACACAGGTAGATGTAGCAGTGCTGGAGGTGTCACACTGCAGACAGATAGATGTAGCAGTGCTGGAGGTGTCACACTGCAGACACATGTAGATGTAGCAGTGCTGGAGGTGTCACACTGCAGACACAAGCAGATGTAGCAGTGCTGGGGATGTCACACTGCAGACACAGGTAGATGTAGCAGTGCTGGAGGTGTCACACTGCAGACACAGGTAGATGTAGCAGTGCTTGGGATGTCACACTGCAGACACAGGTAGATGTAGCAGTGCTGGAGATGTCACACTGCAGACACAGGTAGATGTAGCAGTGCTGGAGGTGTCACACTGCAGACAGATAGATGTAGCAGTGCTGGAGGTGTCACACTGCAGACACAGGTAGATGTAGCAGTGCTGGGGATGTCACACTGCAGACACAGGTAGATGTAGCAGTGCTGGAGGTGTCACACTGCAGACACAGGTAGATGTAGCAGTGCTGGAGGTGTCACACTGCAGACACAGATAGATGTAGCAGTGCTGGGGATGTCACACTGCAGACACAGGTAGATGTAGCAGTGCTGGAGGTGTCACACTGCAGACACAGGTAGATGTAGCAGTGCTGGAGGTGTCACACTGCAGACACAGGTAGATGTAGCAGTGTTGGAGGTGTCACACTGCAGACACAGGTAGATGTAGCAGTGCTGGAGGTGTCACACTGCAGACACAGGCAGATGTAGCAGTGCTGGAGGTGTCACACTGCAGACAGATAGATGTAGCAGTGCTGGAGGTGTCACACTGCAGACACAGGTAGATGTAGCAGTGCTGGAGATGTCACACTGCAGACACAGGTAGATGTAGCAGTGCTGGGGTGGATGTCACACTGCAGACACAGGCAGATGTAGCAGTGCTGGGGATGTCACACTGCAGACACAGGTAGATGTAGCAGTGCTGGAGGTGTCACACTGCAGACACAGGCAGATGTAGCAGTGCTGGAGGTGTCACACTGCAGACACAGGCAGATGTAGCAGTGCTGGAGGTGTCACACTGCAGACAGATAGATGTAGCAGTGCTGGAGGTGTCACACTGCAGACACAGGTAGATGTAGCAGTGCTGGAGGTGTCACACTGCAGACAGATAGATGTAGCAGTGCTGGGGATGTCACACTGCAGACACAGGTAGATGTAGCAGTGCTGGAGATGTCACACTGCAGACACAGGTAGATGTAGCAGTGCTGGAGGTGTCACACTGCAGACACAGGTAGATGTAGCAGTGCTGGAGGTGTCACACTGCAGACACAGGTAGATGTAGCAGTGCTGGAGATGTCACACTGCAGACACAGGTAGATGTAGCAGTGCTGGGGATGTCACACTGCAGACACAGGTAGATGTAGCAGTGCTGGAGGTGTCACACTGCAGACACAAGCAGATGTAGCAGTGCTGGGGATGTCACACTGCAGACACAGGTAGATGTAGCAGTGCTGGAGGTGTCACACTGCAGACACAGGCAGATGTAGCAGTGCTGGAGGTGTCACACTGCAGACACAAGCAGATGTAGCAGTGCTGGGGATGTCACACTGCAGACACATGTAGATGTAGCAGTGCTGGAGGTGTCACACTGCAGACACAAGCAGATGTAGCAGTGCTGGGGATGTCACACTGCAGACACAGGTAGATGTAGCAGTGCTGGAGGCGTCACACTGCAGACAGATAGATGTAGCAGTGCTGGAGGTGTCACACTGCAGACACAGGTAGATGTAGCAGTGCTGGGGATGTCACACTGCAGACACAGGTAGATGTAGCAGTGCTGGAGGTGTCACACTGCAGACACAGGTAGATGTAGCAGTGCTGGAGGTGTCACACTGCAGACACAGATAGATGTAGCAGTGCTGGGGATGTCACACTGCAGACACAGGTAGATGTAGCAGTGCTGGAGGTGTCACACTGCAGACACAGGCAGATGTAGCAGTGCTGGAGGTGTCACACTGCAGACACAGGCAGATGTAGCAGTGCTGGAGGTGTCACACTGCAGACAGATAGATGTAGCAGTGCTGGAGGTGTCACACTGCAGACACAGGTAGATGTAGCAGTGCTGGAGGTGTCACACTGCAGACACAGGTAGATGTAGCAGTGCTGGGGATGTCACACTGCAGACACAGGTAGATGTAGCAGTGCTGGAGGTGTCACACTGCAGACACAAGCAGATGTAGCAGTGCTGGGGATGTCACACTGCAGACACAGGTAGATGTAGCAGTGCTGGAGGTGTCACACTGCAGACAGATAGATGTAGCAGTGCTGGAGGTGTCACACTGCAGACACAGGTAGATGTAGCAGTGCTGGAGGTGTCACACTGCAGACAGATAGATGTAGCAGTGCTGGGGATGTCACACTGAAGACACAGGTAGATGTAGCAGTGCTGGAGGTGTCACACTGCAGACACAGGTAGATGTAGCAGTGCTGGAGATGTCACACTGCAGACACAGGTAGATGTAGCAGTGCTGGAGGTGTCACACTGCAGACACAGGTAGATGTAGCAGTGCTGGAGGTGTCACACTGCAGACACAGGTAGATGTAGCAGTGCTGGAGATGTCACACTGCAGACACAGGTAGATGTAGCAGTGCTGGGGATGTCACACTGCAGACACAGGTAGATGTAGCAGTGCTGGAGGTGTCACACTGCAGACACATGTAGATGTAGCAGTGCTGGAGGTGTCACACTGCAGACACAAGCAGATGTAGCAGTGCTGGGGATGTCACACTGCAGACACAGGTAGATGTAGCAGTGCTGGAGGCGTCCCACTGCAGACAGATAGATGTAGCAGTGCTGGAGGTGTCACACTGCAGACACAGGTAGATGTAGCAGTGCTGGGGATGTCACACTGCAGACACAGGTAGATGTAGCAGTGCTGGAGGTGTCACACTGCAGACACAGGTAGATGTAGCAGTGCTGGGGATGTCACACTGCAGACACAGGTAGATGTAGCAGTGCTGGAGGTGTCACACTGCAGACACAAGCAGATGTAGCAGTGCTGGGGATGTCACACTGCAGACACAGGTAGATGTAGCAGTGCTGGAGGTGTCACACTGCAGACAGATAGATGTAGCAGTGCTGGAGGTGTCACACTGCAGACACAGGTAGATGTAGCAGTGCTGGAGGTGTCACACTGCAGACACAGGTAGATGTAGCAGTGCTGGCGGTGTCACACTGCAGACACAGGCAGATGTAGCAGTGCTGGAGGTGTCACACTGCAGACACAGGTAGATGTAGCAGTGCTGGAGGTGTCACACTGCAGACACAGGTAGATGTAGCAGTGCTGGGGATGTCACACTGCAGACACAGGTAGATGTAGCAGTGCTGGGGATGTCACACTGCAGACACAGGTAGATGTAGCAGTGCTGGAGATGTCACACTGCAGACACAGGTAGATGTAGCAGTGCTGGGGATGTCACACTGCAGACACAGGCAGATGTAGCAGTGCTGGGGATGTCACACTGCAGACACAGATAGATGTAGCAGTGCTGGAGGTGTCACACTGCAGACACAGGCAGATGTAGCAGTGCTGGAGGTGTCACACTGCAGACACAGGTAGATGTAGCAGTGCTGGAGGTGTCACACTGCAGACACAGGTAGATGTAGCAGTGCTGGGGATGTCACACTGCAGACACAGGCAGATGTAGCAGTGCTGGAGGTGTCACACTGCAGACACAGGTAGATGTAGCAGTGCTGGAGGTGTCACACTGCAGACACAGGTAGATGTAGCAGTGCTGGAGGTGTCACACTGCAGACACAGGTAGATGTAGCAGTGCTGGGGATGTCACACTGCAGACACAGGTAGATGTAGCAGTGCTGGGGATGTCACACTGCAGACACAGGTAGATGTAGCAGTGCTGGAGGTGTCACACTGCAGACACAGGTAGATGTAGCAGTGCTGGAGGTGTCACACTGCAGACACAGGCTAGATGTAGCAGTGCTGGAGGTGTCACACTGCAGACACAGGTAGATGTAGCAGTGCTGGAGGTGTCACACTGCAGACACAGGTAGATGTAGCAGTGCTGGGGATGTCACACTGCAGACACAGGTAGATGTAGCAGTGCTGGGGATGTCACACTGCAGACACAGGTAGATGTAGCAGTGCTGGGGATGTCACACTGCAGACAGGTAGATGTAGCAGTGCTGGGGATGTCACACTGCAGACACAGGTAGATGTAGCAGTGCTGGAGGTGTCACACTGCAGACACAGGTAGATGTAGCAGTGCTGGAGGTGTCACACTGCAGACACAGATAGATGTAGCAGTGCTGGAGGTGTCACACTGCAGACACAGGCAGATGTAGCAGTGCTGGAGGTGTCACACTGCAGACACAGATAGATGTAGCAGTGCTGGAGGTGTCACACTGCAGACACAGGTAGATGTAGCAGTGCTGGGGATGTCACACTGCAGACACAGGTAGATGTAGCAGTGCTGGGGATGTCACACTGCAGACAGGTAGATGTAGCAGTGCTGGGGATGTCACACTGCAGACACAGGTAGATGTAGCAGTGCTGGAGGTGTCACACTGCAGACACAGGTAGATGTAGCAGTGCTGGAGGTGTCACACTGCAGACACAGGTAGATGTAGCAGTGCTGGAGGTGTCACACTGCAGACACAGGCAGATGTAGCAGTGCTGGAGGTGTCACACTGCAGACACAGGTAGATGTAGCAGTGCTGGAGGTGTCACACTGCAGACACAGGTAGATGTAGCAGTGCTGGGGATGTCACACTGCAGACACAGGTAGATGTAGCAGTGCTGGGGATGTCACACTGCAGACACAGGTAGATGTAGCAGTGCTGGGGATGTCACACTGCAGACAGGTAGATGTAGCAGTGCTGGGGATGTCACACTGCAGACACAGGTAGATGTAGCAGTGCTGGAGGTGTCACACTGCAGACACAGGTAGATGTAGCAGTGCTGGAGGTGTCACACTGCAGACACAGGTAGATGTAGCAGTGCTGGAGGTGTCACACTGCAGACACAGGCAGATGTAGCAGTGCTGGAGGTGTCACACTGCAGACACAGGTAGATGTAGCAGTGCTGGAGGTGTCACACTGCAGACACAGGTAGATGTAGCAGTGCTGGGGATGTCACACTGCAGACACAGGTAGATGTAGCAGTGCTGGGGATGTCACACTGCAGACACAGGTAGATGTAGCAGTGCTGGGGATGTCACACTGCAGACAGGTAGATGTAGCAGTGCTGGGGATGTCACACTGCAGACACAGGTAGATGTAGCAGTGCTGGAGGTGTCACACTGCAGACACAGGTAGATGTAGCAGTGCTGGAGGTGTCACACTGCAGACACAGGTAGATGTAGCAGTGCTGGAGGTGTCACACTGCAGACACAGGCAGATGTAGCAGTGCTGGAGGTGTCACACTGCAGACACAGGTAGATGTAGCAGTGCAGGAGGTGTCACACTGCAGACACAGGTAGATGTAGCAGTGCTGGGGATGTCACACTGCAGACACAGGTAGATGTAGCAGTGCTGGGGATGTCACACTGCAGACAGGTAGATGTAGCAGTGCTGGGGATGTCACACTGCAGACACAGGTAGATGTAGCAGTGCTGGAGGTGTCACACTGCAGACACAGGTAGATGTAGCAGTGCTGGAGGTGTCACACTGCAGACACAGGTAGATGTAGCAGTGCTGGAGGTGTCACACTGCAGACACAGGTAGATGTAGCAGTGCTGGAGGTGTCACACTGCAGACACAGGTAGATGTAGCAGTGCTGGGGATGTCACACTGCAGACAGGTAGATGTAGCAGTGCTGGGGATGTCACACTGCAGACACAGGTAGATGTAGCAGTGCTGGAGGTGTCACACTGCAGACACAGGTAGATGTAGCAGTGCTGGGGATGTCACACTGCAGACACAGGTAGATGTAGCAGTGCTGGGGATGTCACACTGCAGACACAGGTAGATGTAGCAGTGCTGGAGATGTCACACTGCAGACACAGGTAGATGTAGCAGTGCTGGGGATGTCACACTGCAGACACAGGCAGATGTAGCAGTGCTGGGGATGTCACACTGCAGACACAGGTAGATGTAGCAGTGCTGGAGGTGTCACACTGCAGACACAGGCAGATGTAGCAGTGCTGGAGGTGTCACACTGCAGACACAGGCAGATGTAGCAGTGCTGGAGGTGTCACACTGCAGACAGATAGATGTAGCAGTGCTGGAGGTGTCACACTGCAGACACAGGTAGATGTAGCAGTGCTGGAGGTGTCACACTGCAGACAGATAGATGTAGCAGTGCTGGAGGTGTCACACTGCAGACACATGTAGATGTAGCAGTGCTGGAGGTGTCACACTGCAGACACAAGCAGATGTAGCAGTGCTGGGGATGTCACACTGCAGACACAGGTAGATGTAGCAGTGCTGGAGGTGTCACACTGCAGACACAGGTAGATGTAGCAGTGCTTGGGATGTCACACTGCAGACACAGGTAGATGTAGCAGTGCTGGAGATGTCACACTGCAGACACAGGTAGATGTAGCAGTGCTGGAGGTGTCACACTGCAGACAGATAGATGTAGCAGTGCTGGAGGTGTCACACTGCAGACACAGGTAGATGTAGCAGTGCTGGGGATGTCACACTGCAGACACAGGTAGATGTAGCAGTGCTGGAGGTGTCACACTGCAGACACAGGTAGATGTAGCAGTGCTGGAGGTGTCACACTGCAGACACAGATAGATGTAGCAGTGCTGGGGATGTCACACTGCAGACACAGGTAGATGTAGCAGTGCTGGAGGTGTCACACTGCAGACACAGGTAGATGTAGCAGTGCTGGAGGTGTCACACTGCAGACACAGGTAGATGTAGCAGTGTTGGAGGTGTCACACTGCAGACACAGGTAGATGTAGCAGTGCTGGAGGTGTCACACTGCAGACACAGGCAGATGTAGCAGTGCTGGAGGTGTCACACTGCAGACAGATAGATGTAGCAGTGCTGGAAGTGTCACACTGCAGACACAGGTAGATGTAGCAGTGCTGGAGATGTCACACTGCAGACACAGGTAGATGTAGCAGTGCTGGGGATGTCACACTGCAGACACAGGCAGATGTAGCAGTGCTGGGGATGTCACACTGCAGACACAGGTAGATGTAGCAGTGCTGGAGGTGTCACACTGCAGACACAGGCAGATGTAGCAGTGCTGGAGGTGTCACACTGCAGACACAGGCAGATGTAGCAGTGCTGGAGGTGTCACACTGCAGACAGATAGATGTAGCAGTGCTGGAGGTGTCACACTGCAGACACAGGTAGATGTAGCAGTGCTGGAGGTGTCACACTGCAGACAGATAGATGTAGCAGTGCTGGGGATGTCACACTGCAGACACAGGTAGATGTAGCAGTGCTGGAGATGTCACACTGCAGACACAGGTAGATGTAGCAGTGCTGGAGGTGTCACACTGCAGACACAGGTAGATGTAGCAGTGCTGGAGGTGTCACACTGCAGACACAGGTAGATGTAGCAGTGCTGGAGATGTCACACTGCAGACACAGGTAGATGTAGCAGTGCTGGGGATGTCACACTGCAGACACAGGTAGATGTAGCAGTGCTGGAGGTGTCACACTGCAGACACAAGCAGATGTAGCAGTGCTGGGGATGTCACACTGCAGACACAGGTAGATGTAGCAGTGCTGGAGGTGTCACACTGCAGACACAGGCAGATGTAGCAGTGCTGGAGGTGTCACACTGCAGACACAAGCAGATGTAGCAGTGCTGGGGATGTCACACTGCAGACACATGTAGATGTAGCAGTGCTGGAGGTGTCACACTGCAGACACAAGCAGATGTAGCAGTGCTGGGGATGTCACACTGCAGACACAGGTAGATGTAGCAGTGCTGGAGGCGTCACACTGCAGACAGATAGATGTAGCAGTGCTGGAGGTGTCACACTGCAGACACAGGTAGATGTAGCAGTGCTGGGGATGTCACACTGCAGACACAGGTAGATGTAGCAGTGCTGGAGGTGTCACACTGCAGACACAGGTAGATGTAGCAGTGCTGGAGGTGTCACACTGCAGACACAGATAGATGTAGCAGTGCTGGGGATGTCACACTGCAGACACAGGTAGATGTAGCAGTGCTGGAGGTGTCACACTGCAGACACAGGCAGATGTAGCAGTGCTGGAGGTGTCACACTGCAGACACAGGCAGATGTAGCAGTGCTGGAGGTGTCACACTGCAGACAGATAGATGTAGCAGTGCTGGAGGTGTCACACTGCAGACACAGGTAGATGTAGCAGTGCTGGAGGTGTCACACTGCAGACACAGGTAGATGTAGCAGTGCTGGGGATGTCACACTGCAGACACAGGTAGATGTAGCAGTGCTGGAGGTGTCACACTGCAGACACAAGCAGATGTAGCAGTGCTGGGGATGTCACACTGCAGACACAGGTAGATGTAGCAGTGCTGGAGGTGTCACACTGCAGACAGATAGATGTAGCAGTGCTGGAGGTGTCACACTGCAGACACAGGTAGATGTAGCAGTGCTGGAGGTGTCACACTGCAGACAGATAGATGTAGCAGTGCTGGGGATGTCACACTGAAGACACAGGTAGATGTAGCAGTGCTGGAGGTGTCACACTGCAGACACAGGTAGATGTAGCAGTGCTGGAGATGTCACACTGCAGACACAGGTAGATGTAGCAGTGCTGGAGGTGTCACACTGCAGACACAGGTAGATGTAGCAGTGCTGGAGGTGTCACACTGCAGACACAGGTAGATGTAGCAGTGCTGGAGATGTCACACTGCAGACACAGGTAGATGTAGCAGTGCTGGGGATGTCACACTGCAGACACAGGTAGATGTAGCAGTGCTGGAGGTGTCACACTGCAGACACATGTAGATGTAGCAGTGCTGGAGGTGTCACACTGCAGACACAAGCAGATGTAGCAGTGCTGGGGATGTCACACTGCAGACACAGGTAGATGTAGCAGTGCTGGAGGCGTCCCACTGCAGACAGATAGATGTAGCAGTGCTGGAGGTGTCACACTGCAGACACAGGTAGATGTAGCAGTGCTGGGGATGTCACACTGCAGACACAGGTAGATGTAGCAGTGCTGGAGGTGTCACACTGCAGACACAGGTAGATGTAGCAGTGCTGGGGATGTCACACTGCAGACACAGGTAGATGTAGCAGTGCTGGAGGTGTCACACTGCAGACACAAGCAGATGTAGCAGTGCTGGGGATGTCACACTGCAGACACAGGTAGATGTAGCAGTGCTGGAGGTGTCACACTGTAGACAGATAGATGTAGCAGTGCTGGAGGTGTCACACTGCAGACACAGGTAGATGTAGCAGTGCTGGAGGTGTCACACTGCAGACACAGGTAGATGTAGCAGTGCTGGAGGTGTCACACTGCAGACACAGGCAGATGTAGCAGTGCTGGAGGTGTCACACTGCAGACACAGGTAGATGTAGCAGTGCTGGAGGTGTCACACTGCAGACACAGGTAGATGTAGCAGTGCTGGAGGTGTCACACTGCAGACACAGGTAGATGTAGCAGTGCTGGAGGTGTCACACTGCAGACACAGGCAGATGTAGCAGTGCTGGAGGTGTCACACTGCAGACACAGGTAGATGTAGCAGTGCTGGAGGTGTCACACTGCAGACACAGGTAGATGTAGCAGTGCTGGAGGTGTCACACTGCAGACACAGGTAGATGTAGCAGTGCTGGAGGTGTCACACTGCAGACACAGGTAGATGTAGCAGTGCTGGGGATGTCACACTGCAGACACAGGTAGATGTAGCAGTGCTGGAGGTGTCACACTGCAGACACAGGTAGATGTAGCAGTGCTGGAGGTGTCACACTGCAGACACAGGTAGATGTAGCAGTGCTGGAGGTGTCACACTGCAGACAGATAGATGTAGCAGTGCTGGAGGTGTCACACTGCAGACACAGGTAGATGTAGCAGTGCTGGAGGTGTCACACTGCAGACACAGGTAGATGTAGCAGTGCTGGAGGTGTCACACTGCAGACACAGGTAGATGTAGCAGTGCTGGGGATGTCACACTGCAGACACAGATAGATGTAGCAGTGCTGGAGGTGTCACACTGCAGACACAGGCAGATGTAGCAGTGCTGGAGGTGTCACACTGCAGACACAGGTAGATGTAGCAGTGCTGGAGGTGTCACACTGCAGACACAGGTAGATGTAGTAGTGCTGGAGGTGTCACACTGCAGACACAGGTAGATGTAGCAGTGCTGGAGGTGTCACACTGCAGACACAGATAGATGTAGCAGTGCTGGGGATGTCACACTGCAGACAGATAGATGTAGCAGTGCTGGAGGTGTCACACTGCAGACACAGGTAGATGTAGCAGTGCTGGAGGTGTCACACTGCAGACACAGGTAGATGTAGCAGTGCTGGAGATGTCACAGTGCAGACACAGGTAGATGTAGCAGTGCTGGAGGTGTCACACTGCAGACACAGGTAGATGTGGCAGTGCTGGAGGTGTCACACTGCAGACACAGGCAGATGTAGCAGTGCTGGGGATGTCACACTGCAGACACAGGTAGATGTAGCAGTGCTGGAGGTGTCACACTGCAGACACAAGCAGATGTAGCAGTGCTGGAGGTGTCACACTGCAGACACAGGTAGATGTAGCAGTGCTGGAGGTGTCACACTGCAGAAACAGGTAGATGTAGCAGTGCTGGGGATGTCACACTGCAGACAGATAGATGTAGCAGTGCTGGAGGTGTCACACTGCAGACACAGGTAGATGTAGCAGTGCTGGAGGTGTCACACTGCAGACACAGGCAGATGTAGCAGTGCTGGAGGTGTCACACTGCAGACACAGGCAGATGTAGCAGTGCTGGAGGTGTCACACTGCAGACACAGGTAGATGTAGCAGTGCTGGAGGTGTCACACTGCAGACACAGGTAGATGTAGCAGTGCTGGAGGTGTCACACTGCAGACACAGGTAGATGTAGCAGTGCTGGAGGTGTCACACTGCAGACACAGATAGATGTAGCAGTGCTGGAGGTGTCACACTGCAGACACAGATAGATGTAGCAGTGCTGGAGGTGTCACACTGCAGACACAGATAGATGTAGCAGTGCTGGAGGTGTCACACTGCAGACTCAGGTAGATGTAGCAGTGCTGGAGGTGTCACACTGCAGACAGGTAGATGTAGCAGTGCTGGAGGTGTCACACTGCAGACATAGGTAGATGTAGCAGTGCTGGAGGTGTCACACTGCAGACACAGGCAGATGTAGCAGTGCTGGAGGTGTCACACTGCAGACACAGGCAGATGTAGCAGTGCTGGAGGTGTCACACTGCAGACACAGGTAGATGTAGCAGTGCTGGGGATGTCACACTGCAGACACAGGTAGATGTAGCAGTGCTGGAGGTGTCACACTGCAGACACAGGTAGATGTAGCAGTGCTGGAGGTGTCACACTGCAGACACAGGTAGATGTAGCAGTGCTGGAGGTGTCACACTGCAGACACAGGTAGATGTAGCAGTGCTGGGGATGTCACACTGCAGACACAGGCAGATGTAGCAGTGCTGGAGGTGTCACACTGCAGACACAGGTAGATGTAGCAGTGCTGGAGGTGTCACACTGCAGACAGATAGATGTAGCAGTGCTGGGGATGTCACACTGCAGACACAGGTAGATGTAGCAGTGCTGGGGATGTCACACTGCAGACACAGGTAGATGTAGCAGTGCTGGGGATGTCACACTGCAGACACAGGCAGATGTAGCAGTGCTGGAGGTGTCACACTGCAGACACAGGCAGATGTAGCAGTGCTGGAGGTGTCACACTGGAGACACAGGTAGATGTAGCAGTGCTGGGGATGTCACACTGCAGACACAGGTAGATGTAGCAGTGCTGGGGATGTCACACTGCAGACACAGGTAGATGTAGCAGTGCTGGAGGTGTCACACTGCAGACACAGGTAGATGTAGCAGTGCTGGAGGTGTCACACTGCAGACACAGGTAGATGTAGCAGTGCTGGAGGTGTCACACTGCAGACACAGGTAGATGTAGCAGTGCTGGAGATGTCACACTGCAGACACAGGCAGATGTAGCAGTGCTGGGGATGTCACACTGCAGACACAGGTAGATGTAGCAGTGCTGGGGATGTCACACTGCAGACACAGATAGATGTAGCAGTGCTGGAGGTGTCACACTGCAGACACAGATAGATGTAGCAGTGCTGGAGGTGTCACACTGCAGACACAGATAGATGTAGCAGTGCTGGAGGTGTCACACTGCAGACACAGGTAGATGTAGCAGTGCTGGAGGTGTCACACTGCAGACAGGTAGATGTAGCAGTGCTGGAGGTGTCACACTGCAGACATAGGTAGATGTAGCAGTGCTGGAGGTGTCACACTGCAGACACAGGCAGATGTAGCAGTGCTGGGGATGTCACACTGCAGACACAGGTAGATGTAGCAGTGCTGGGGATGTCACACTGCAGACACAGGTAGATGTAGCAGTGCTGGAGGTGTCACACTGCAGACACAGGTAGATGTAGCAGTGCTGGAGGTGTCACACTGCAGACAGATAGATGTAGCAGTGCTGGGGATGTCACACTGCAGACACAGGCAGATGTAGCAGTGCTGGAGGTGTCACACTGCAGACACAGGTAGATGTAGCAGTGCTGGAGGTGTCACACTGCAGACAGATAGATGTAGCAGTGCTGGGGATGTCACACTGCAGACACAGGCAGATGTAGCAGTGCTGGAGGTGTCACACTGCAGACACAGGTAGATGTAGCAGTGCTGGGGATGTCACACTGCAGACACAGGTAGATGTAGCAGTGCTGGAGGTGTCACACTGCAGACACAGGTAGATGTAGCAGTGCTGGGGATGTCACACTGCAGACACAGGTAGATGTAGCAGTGCTGGGGATGTCACACTGCAGACACAGGTAGATGTAGCAGTGCTGGAGGTGTCACACTGCAGACACAGGTAGATGTAGCAGTGCTGGAGATGTCACACTGCAGACACAGGTAGATGTAGCAGTGCTGGAGGTGTCACACTGCAGACACAGGTAGATGTAGCAGTGCTGGAGGTGTCACACTGCAGACACAGGTAGATGTAGCAGTGCTGGAGATGTCACACTGCAGACACAGGTAGATGTAGCAGTGCTGGAGATGTCACACTGCAGACACAGGTAGATGTAGCAGTGCTGGAGGTGTCACACTGCAGACACAGGTAGATGTAGCAGTGCTGGAGGTGTCACACTGCAGACACAGGTAGATGTAGCAGTGCTGGAGGTGTCACACTGCAGACACAGGTAGATGTAGCAGTGCTGGAGATGTCACACTGCAGACACAGGTAGATGTAGCAGTGCTGGAGATGTCACACTGCAGACACAGGTAGATGTAGCAGTGCTGGAGGTGTCACACTGCAGACACAGGTAGATGTAGCAGTGCTGGGGATGTCACACTGCAGACACAGGTAGATGTAGCAGTGCTGGGGATGTCACACTGCAGACACAGGTAGATGTAGCAGTGCTGGAGGTGTCACACTGCAGACACAGGTAGATGTAGCAGTGCTGGAGATGTCACACTGCAGACACAGGTAGATGTAGCAGTGCTGGAGGTGTCACACTGCAGACACAGGTAGATGTAGCAGTGCTGGAGATGTCACACTGCAGACACAGGTAGATGTAGCAGTGCTGGAGGTGTCACACTGCAGACACAGGTAGATGTAGCAGTGCTGGAGGTGTCACACTGCAGACACAGGTAGATGTAGCAGTGCTGGAGATGTCACACTGCAGACACAGGTAGATGTAGCAGTGCTGGAGATGTCACACTGCAGACACAGGTAGATGTAGCAGTGCTGGAGATGTCACACTGCAGACACAGGTAGATGTAGCAGTGCTGGAGGTGTCACACTGCAGACACAGGTAGATGTAGCAGTGCTGGGGATGTCACACTGCAGACACAGGTAGATGTAGCAGTGCTGGAGGTGTCACACTGCAGACACAGGTAGATGTAGCAGTGCTGGAGGTGTCACACTGCAGACACAGGTAGATGAGCAGAAGCCGAGCGTTACTGGTCGATTACCCCGGTAATTACCGTCTCTGTTCACACTTTGCCGCTCGCCGTGTTTGTTTCTTGGAGCGAGGACAAATATTGCAGAATTTCCTGACACTGAGATTAATGAACATCGGATTGTGCACATTATCTGCTGACACCGCGAACACCGGGAGCAGCCAGGACGGACCGCCCGAGGGAAGCATCGGTCTCCTCACAGGCAATGATGCCATTTACTCTACAATATGTGCTCCACTATCCTCCAGAGCAGCAATCACACAATACTCAACCCTTCACATCTCTACAATATACAGGGAAAGATGCTCTGCATTTACCGATATAAACCGCACAGACAAAAACGTACAAAACATATTCTTTTCACCAAGAGCCACCACTAGAGGGAAATCCCTGTATACAGAGATACATGATAAGACCCTGTCTGCAGCCACCACTAGAGGGAGCTCCCTGTATACAGAGATACATGATAAGATCCTGTCTGCAGCCACCACTAGGGGGAGCTCCCTGTATACAGAGATACATGATAAGATCCTGTCTGCAGCCACCACTAGGGGGAGCTCCTGTATACAGAGATACATGATAAGATCCTGTCTGCAGCCACCACTAGAGGGAGCTCCTGTATACAGAGATACATGATAAGACCCTGTCTGCAGCCACCACTAGGGGGAGCTCCCTGTATACAGAGATACATGATAAGATCCTGTCTGCAGCCACCACTAGGGGGAGCTCCCTGTATACAGAGACACATGATAAGATCCTGTCTGCAGCCACCACTAGGGGGAGCTCCTGTATACAGAGATACATGATAAGATCCTGTCTGCAGCCACCACTAGGGGGAGCTCCTGTATACAGAGATACATGATAAGATCCTGTCTGCAGCCACCACTAGGGGGTACTCCTGTATACAGAGATACATGATAAGATCCTGTCTGCAGCCACCACTAGGGGGAGCTCCCTGTATACAGAGACACATGATAAGATCCTGTCTGCAGCCACCACTAGAGGGAGCTCCCTGTATACAGAGACACATGATAAGATCCTGTCTGCAGCCAACACTAGGAGGAGCTCCCTGTATACAGAGATACATGATAAGATACTGTCTGCAGCCACCACTAGGGGGAACTCCCTGTATACAGAAATACATGATAAGATCCTGTCTGCAGCCACCACTAGGGGGAGCTCCCTGTATACGGAGATACATGATAAGATCCTGTCTGCAGCCACCACTAGGGGGAGCTCCCTGTATACAGAGATACATGATAAGATCCTGTCTGCAGTCACCACTAGGGGGAGCTCCCTGTATACAGAGATACATGATAAGATCCTGTCTGCAGTCACCACTAGGGGGAGCTCCCTGTATACAGAGATACATGATAAGATCCTGTCTGCAGCCACCACTAGAGGGAGCTCCCTGTATACAGAGATACATGATAAGATCCTGTCTGCAGTCACCACTAGGGGGAGCTCCCTGTATACAGAGATACATGATAAGATCCTGTCTGCAGCCACCACTAGGGGGAGCTCCCTGTATACAGAGATACATGATAAGATCCTGTCTGCAGTCACCACTAGGGGGAGCTCCCTGTATACAGAGATACATGATAAGATCCTGTCTGCAGCCATCACTAGGGGGAGCTCCCTGTATACAGAGATACATGATAAGATCCTGTCTGCAGCCATCACTAGGGGGAGCTCCCTGTATACAGAGATACATGATAAGATCCTGTCTGCAGCCATCACTAGGGGGAGCTCCCTGTATACAGAGATACATAAGATCCTGTCTGCAGCCACCACTAGAGGGAGCTCCCTGTATACAGAGATACATGATAAGGTCCTGTCTGCAGCCACCACTAGGGGGAGCTCCCTGTATACAGAGATACATAAGATCCTGTCTGCAGCCACCACTAGAGGGAAATCCCTGTATACAGAGATACATGATAAGATCCTGTCTGCAGCCACCACTAGGGGGAGCTCCCTGTATACAGAGATACATGATAAGATCCTGTCTGCAGCCACCACTAGGAGGAGCTCCCTGTATACAGAGATACATGATAAGATCCTGTCTGCAGCCACCACTAGGGGGAACTCCCTGTATACAGAGATACATGATAAGATCCTGTCTGCAGCCACCACTAGAGGGAGCTCCCTGTATACAGAGATACATGATAAGATCCTGTCTGCAGCCACCACTAGGGGGAGCTCCCTGTATACAGAGATACATGATAAGATCCTGTCTGCAGCCACCACTAGGGGGAGCTCCCTGTATACAGAGATACATGATAAGATCCTGTCTGCAGTCACCACTAGGGGGAGCTCCCTGTATACAGAGATACATGATAAGATCCTGTCTGCAGCCACCACTAGAGGGAGCTCCCTGTATACAGAGATACATGATAAGATCCTGACTGCAGCCACCACTAGGGGGAGCTCCCTGTATACAGAGATACATGATAAGATCCTGTCTGCAGCCACCACTAGAGGGAGCTCCCTGTATACAGAGATACATGATAAGATCCTGTCTGCAGCCACCACTAGGATAGCTCCCTGTATACAGAGATACATGATAAGATCCTGTCTGCAGCCACCACTAGGGGGAGCTCCCTGTATACAGAGATACATGATAAGATCCTGTCTGCAGCCACCACTAGGGGGAGCTCCCTGTATACAGAGATACATGATAAGATCCTGTCTGCAGTCACCACTAGGGGGAGCTCCCTGTATACAGAGATACATGATAAGATCCTGTCTGCAGCCACCACTAGAGGGAGCTCCCTGTAAACAGAGATACATGATAAGATCCTGTCTGCAGCCTCCACTAGGGGGAGGTCCCTGTATACAGAGATACATGATAAGATCCTGTCTGCAGCCACCACTAGGGGGAGCTCCCTGTGAACAGAGATACATGATAAGATCCTGTCTGCAGCCACCACTAGGGGGAGCTCCCTGTATACAGAGATACATGATAAGATCCTGTCTGCAGCCACCACTAGGGGGAGCTCCCTGTATACAGAGATACATGATAAGATCCTGTCTGCAGCCACCACTAGGGGGGGCTCCCTGTATACAGAGATACATGATAAGATCCTGTCTG
Source organism: Anomaloglossus baeobatrachus (assembly GCF_048569485.1). Lineage (NCBI taxonomy): Eukaryota > Metazoa > Chordata > Amphibia > Anura > Aromobatidae > Anomaloglossus > Anomaloglossus baeobatrachus. The sequence goes on from NC_134353.1 coordinate 960,719,264, forward strand.
CAGCCACCACTAGGGGGAGCTCCCTGTATACAGAGATACATGATAAGATCCTGTCTGCAGCCACCACTAGGGGGAGCTCCCTGTATATAGAGATACATGATAAGATCCTGCCTGCAGCCACCACTAGGAGGAGCTCCCTGTATACAGATACATGATAAGATCCTGTCTGCAGCCACCACTAGGGGGAGCTCCCTGTATACAGAGATACATGATAACATCCTGTCTGCAGCCACCACTAGGGGGAGCTCCCTGTATACAGAGATACATGATAAGATCCTGTCTGCAGCCACCACTAGGGGGAGCTCCCTGTATACAGAGACACATGATAAGATCCTGTCTGCAGCCACCACTAGGGGGAGCTCCCTGTATACAGAGATACATGATAAGATCCTGTCTGCAGCCACCACTAGGGGGAGCTCCCTGTATACAGAGATACATGATAAGATCCTGTCTGCAGCCACCACTAGGGGGAGCTCCCTGTACACAGAGATACATGATAAGAATCTGTCTGCAGCCACCACTAGGGGGAGCTCCCTGTATACAGAGATACATGATAAGATCCTGTCTGCAGCCACCACTAGGGGGAGCTCCCTGTATACAGAGATACATGATAAGATCCTGTCTGCAGTCACCACTAGGGGGAGCTCCCTGTATACAGAGATACATGATAAGATCCTGTCTGCAGCCACCACTAGGGGGAGCTCCCTGTATACAGAGATACATGATAAGATCCTGTCTGCAGCCACCACTAGGGGGAGCTCCCTGTATACAGAGACACATGATAAGATCCTGTCTGCAGCCACCACTAGGGGTAGCTCCCTGTATACAGAGATACATGATAAGATCCTGTCTGCAGCCACCACTAGGGGGAGTTCCCTGTATACAGAGATACACGATAAGATCCTGTCTGCAGCCACCAATAGGGGGAGCTCCCTGTATACAGAGATACATGATAAGATCCTGTCTGCAGCCACCACTAGGGGGAGCTCCCTGTATACAGAGATACATGATAAGAACCTGTCTGCAGCCACCACTAGGGGGAGCTCCCTGTATACAGAGATACATGATAAGATCCTGTCTGCACCCTCCACTAGGGGGAGCTCCCTGTATACAGAGATACATGATAAGATCCTGTCTGCAGTCACCACTAGGGGGAGCTCCCTGTATACAGAGATACATGATAAGATCCTGTCTGCACCCTCCACTAGGGGGAGCTCCCTGTATACAGAGATACATGATAAGAACCTGTCTGCAGCCTCCACTAGGGGGAGCTCCCTGTATACAGAGATACATGATAAGATCCTGTCTGCAGTCACCACTAGGGGGAGCTCCCTGTATACAGAGATACATGATAAGAACCTGTCTGCAGCCACCACTAGGGGGAGCTCCCTGTATACAGAGATACATGATAAGATCCTGTCTGCAGCCACCACTAGGGGGAGCTCCCTGTATACAGAGATACATGATAAGATCCTGTCTGCAGCCACCACTAGGGGGAGCTCCCTGTATACAGAGATACATGATAAGATCCTGTCTGCAGTCACCACTAGGGGGAGCTCCCTGTATACAGCGATACATGATAAGATCCTGTCTGCAGCCACCAATAGGGGGAGCTCCCTGTATACAGAGATAAATGATAAGATCCTGTCTGCAGCCACCACTAGGGGGAGCTCCCTGTATACAGAGATACATGATAAGATCCTGTCTGCAGCCACCACTAGGGGGAGCTCCCTGTATACAGAGATAAATGATAAGATCCTGTCTGCAGCCACCACTAGGGGGAGCTCCCTGTATACAGAGATACATGATAAGATCTTGTCTGCAGCCACCACTAGGGGGAGCTCCCTGTATACAGAGATACATGATAAGATCCTGTCTGCAGTCACCACTAGGGGGAGCTCCCTGTATACAGAGATACATGATAAGATCCTGTCTGCAGCCTCCACTAGGGGGAGCTCCCTGTATACAGAGATGCATGATAAGATCCTGTCTGCAGCCACCACTAGAGGGAGCTCCCTGTAAACAGAGATACATGATAAGATCCTGTCTGCAGCCTCCACTAGGGGGAGGTCCCTGTATACAGAGATACATGATAAGATCCTGTCTGCAGCCACCACTAGGGGGAGCTCCCTGTATACAGAGATACATGATAAGATCCTGTCTGCAGCCACCACTAGGGGGAGCTCCCTGTATACAGAGATACATGATAAGATCCTGTCTGCAGCCACCACTAGGGGGAGCTCCCTGTATACAGAGATACATGATAAGATCCTGTCTGCAGTCACCACTAGGGGGAGCTCCCTGTATACAGAGATACATGATAAGATCCTGTCTGCAGCCACCACTAGGGGGAGCTCCCTGTATACAGAGATACATGATAAGATCCTGTCTGCAGCCACCACTAGGGGGAGCTCCCTGTATACAGAGATACATGATAAGATCCTGTCTGCAGCCACCACTAGGGGGAGCTCCCTGTATACAGAGATACATGATAAGATCCTGTCTGCAGCCACCACTAGGGGGAGCTCCCTGTATACAGAGATACATGATAAGATCCTGTCTGCAGCCACCACTAGGGGGAGCTCCCTGTATACAGAGATACATGATAAGATCCTGTCTGCAGTCACCACTAGGGGGAGCTCCCTGTATACAGAGATACATGATAAGATCCTGTCTGCAGCCACCACTAGGGGGAGCTCCCTGTATACAGAGATACATGATAAGATCCTGACTGCAGCCACCACTAGGGGGAGCTCCCTGTATACAGAGATACATGATAAGATCCTGTCTGCAGCCACCACTAGAGGGAGCTCCCTGTATACAGAGATACATGATAAGATCCTGTCTGCAGCCACCACTAGGATAGCTCCCTGTATACAGAGATACATGATAAGATCCTGTCTGCAGCCACCACTAGGGGGAGCTCCCTGTATACAGAGATACATGATAAGATCCTGTCTGCAGCCACCACTAGGGGGAGCTCCCTGTATACAGAGATACATGATAAGATCCTGTCTGCAGTCACCACTAGGGGGAGCTCCCTGTATACAGAGATACATGATAAGATCCTGTCTGCAGCCACCACTAGAGGGAGCTCCTGTATACAGAGATACATGATAAGACCCTGTCTGCAGCCACCATTAGGGTGAGCTCCCTGTAAACAGAGATACATGATAAGATCCTGTCTGCAGCCACCACTAGGGGGAGCTCCCTGTATACAGAGATACATGATAAGATCCTGTCTGCAGCCGCCACTAGGGGGAGCTCCCTGTAAACAGAGATACATGATAAGATCCTGTCTGCAGCCACCACTAGGGGGAGCTCCCTGTATACAGAGATACATGATAAGATCCTGTCTGCAGCCACCACTAGGGGGAGCTCCCTGTATACAGAGATACATGATAAGATCCTGTCTGCAGCCACCACTAGGGGGGGCTCCCTGTATACAGAGATACATGATAAGATCCTGTCTGCAGCCACCACTAGGGGGAGCTCCCTGTATACAGAGATACATGATAAGATCCTGTCTGCAGCCACCACTAGGGGGAGCTCCCTGTATATAGAGATACATGATAAGATCCTGCCTGCAGCCACCACTAGGAGGAGCTCCCTGTATACAGATACATGATAAGATCCTGTCTGCAGCCACCACTAGGGGGAGCTCCCTGTATACAGAGATACATGATAACATCCTGTCTGCAGCCACCACTAGGGGGAGCTCCCTGTATACAGAGATACATGATAAGATCCTGTCTGCAGCCACCACTAGGGGGAGCTCCCTGTATACAGAGACACATGATAAGATCCTGTCTGCAGCCACCACTAGGGGGAGCTCCCTGTATACAGAGATACATGATAAGATCCTGTCTGCAGTCACCACTAGGGGGAGCTCCCTGTATACAGAGATACATGATAAGATCCTGTCTGCAGCCACCACTAGGGGGAGCTCCCTGTAAACAGAGATACATGATAAGATCCTGTCTGCAGCCACCACTAGGGGGAGCTCCCTGTATACAGAGATACATGATAAGATCCTGTCTGCAGCCACCACTAGGGGGAGCTCCCTGTATACAGAGATACATGATAAGATCCTGTCTGCAGCCACCACTAGGGGGGGCTCCCTGTATACAGAGATACATGATAAGATCCTGTCTGCAGCCACCACTAGGGGGAGCTCCCTGTATACAGAGATACATGATAAGATCCTGTCTGCAGCCACCACTAGGGGGAGCTCCCTGTATATAGAGATACATGATAAGATCCTGCCTGCAGCCACCACTAGGAGGAGCTCCCTGTATACAGATACATGATAAGATCCTGTCTGCAGCCACCACTAGGGGGAGCTCCCTGTATACAGAGATACATGATAACATCCTGTCTGCAGCCACCACTAGGGGGAGCTCCCTGTATACAGAGATACATGATAAGATCCTGTCTGCAGCCACCACTAGGGGGAGCTCCCTGTATACAGAGACACATGATAAGATCCTGTCTGCAGCCACCACTAGGGGGAGCTCCCTGTATACAGAGATACATGATAAGATCCTGTCTGCAGCCACCACTAGGGGGAGCTCCCTGTATACAGAGATACATGATAAGGTCCTGTCTGCAGCCACCACTAGGGGGAGCTCCCTGTACACAGAGATACATGATAAGAATCTGTCTGCAGCCACCACTAGGGGGAGCTCCCTGTATACAGAGATACATGATAAGATCCTGTCTGCAGCCACCACTAGGGGGAGCTCCCTGTATACAGAGATACATGATAAGATCCTGTCTGCAGTCACCACTAGGGGGAGCTCCCTGTATACAGAGATACATGATAAGATCCTGTCTGCAGCCACCACTAGGGGGAGCTCCCTGTATACAGAGATACATGATAAGATCCTGTCTGCAGCCACCACTAGGGGGAGCTCCCTGTATACAGAGACACATGATAAGATCCTGTCTGCAGCCACCACTAGGGGGAGCTCCCTGTATACAGAGATACATGATAAGATCCTGTCTGCAGCCACCACTAGGGGTAGCTCCCTGTATACAGAGATACATGATAAGATCCTGTCTGCAGTCACCACTAGGGGTAGCTCCCTGTATACAGAGATACATGATAAGATCCTGTCTGCAGCCACCACTAGGGGGAGTTCCCTGTATACAGAGATACACGATAAGATCCTGTCTGCAGCCACCAATAGGGGGAGCTCCCTGTATACAGAGATACATGATAAGATCCTGTCTGCAGCCACCACTAGGGGGAGCTCCCTGTATACAGAGATACATGATAAGAACCTGTCTGCAGCCACCACTAGGGGGAGCTCCCTGTATACAGAGATACATGATAAGATCCTGTCTGCACCCTCCACTAGGGGGAGCTCCCTGTATACAGAGATACATGATAAGAACCTGTCTGCAGCCTCCACTAGGGGGAGCTCCCTGTATACAGAGATACATGATAAGATCCTGTCTGCAGTCACCACTAGGGGGAGCTCCCTGTATACAGAGATACATGATAAGAACCTGTCTGCAGCCACCACTAGGGGGAGCTCCCTGTATACAGAGATACATGATAAGATCCTGTCTGCAGCCACCACTAGGAGGAGCTCCCTGTATACAGAGATACATGATAAGATCCTGTCTGCAGCCACCACTAGAGGGAGCTCCTGTATACAGAGATACATGATAAGATCCTGTCTGCAGCCACCACTAGGGGGAGCTCCCTGTATACAGCGATACATGATAAGATCCTGTCTGCAGCCACCAATAGGGGGAGCTCCCTGTATACAGAGATAAATGATAAGATCCTGTCTGCAGCCACCACTAGGGGGAGCTCCCTGTATACAGAGATACATGATAAGATCCTGTCTGCAGCCACCACTAGGGGGAGCTCCCTGTATACAGAGATAAATGATAAGATCCTGTCTGCAGCCACCACTAGGGGGAGCTCCCTGTATACAGAGATACATGATAAGATCTTGTCTGCAGCCACCACTAGGGGGAGATCCCTGTATACAGAGATACATGATAAGATCCTGTCTGCAGTCACCACTAGGGGGAGCTCCCTGTATACAGAGATACATGATAAGATCCTGTCTGCAGCCTCCACTAGGGGGAGCTCCCTGTATACAGAGATGCATGATAAGATCCTGTCTGCAGCCACCACTAGAGGGAGCTCCCTGTATACAGAGATACATGATAAGATCCTTTCTGCAGCCACCACTAGGGGGAGCTCCCTGTGTACAGAGATACATGATAAGATCCTGTCTGCAGCCACCACTAGAGGGAGCTCTCTGTATACAGAGATACATGATAAGATCCTGTCTGCAGCCTCCACTAGGGGGAGGTCCCTGTATACAGAGATACATGATAAGATCCTGTCTGCAGCCACCACTAGGGGGAGCTCCCTGTATACAGAGATACATGATAAGATCCTGTCTGCAGCCACCACTAGGGGGAGCTCCCTGTATACAGAGATACATGATAAGATCCTGTCTGCAGCCACCACTAGGGGGAGCTCCCTGTATACAGAGATACATGATAAGATCCTGTCTGCAGTCACCACTAGGGGGAGCTCCCTGTATACAGAGATACATGATAAGATCCTGTCTGCAGCCACCACTAGGGGGAGCTCCCTGTATACAGAGATACATGATAAGATCCTGTCTGCAGCCACCACTAGGGGGAGCTCCCTGTATACAGAGATACATGATAAGATCCTGTCTGCAGCCACCACTAGGGGGAGCTCCCTGTATACAGAGATACATGATAAGATCCTGTCTGCAGCCACCACTAGGGGGAGCTCCCTGTATACAGAGATACATGATAAGATCCTGTCTGCAGCCACCACTAGGGGGAGCTCCCTGTATACAGAGATACATGATAAGATCCTGTCTGCAGCCACCACTAGGGGGAGCTCCCTGTATACAGAGATACATGATAAGATCCTGTCTGCAGCCACCACTAGGGGGAGCTCCCTGTATACAGAGATACATGATAAGATCCTGTCTGCAGCCTCCACTAGGGGGAGCTCCCTGTAAACAGAGATACATGATAAGATCCTGTCTGCAGCCTCCACTAGGGGGAGGTCCCTGTATACAGAGATACATGATAAGATCCTGTCTGCAGCCACCACTAGGGGGAGCTCCCTGTATACAGAGATACATGATAAGATCCTGTCTGCAGCCACCACTAGGGGGAGCTCCCTGTATACAGAGATACATGATAAGATCCTGTCTGCAGCCTCCACTAGGGGGAGCTCCCTGTAAACAGAGATACATGATAAGATCCTGTCTGCAGCCTCCACTAGGGGGAGGTCCCTGTATACAGAGATACATGATAAGATCCTGTCTGCAGCCACCACTAGGGGGAGCTCCCTGTATACAGAGATACATGATAAGATCCTGTCTGCAGCCACCACTAGGGGGAGCTCCCTGTAAACAGAGATACATGATAAGATCCTGTCTGCAGCCTCCACTAGGGGGAGGTCCCTGTATACAGAGATACATGATAAGATCCTGTCTGCAGCCACCACTAGGGGGAGCTCCCTGTATACAGAGATACATGATAAGATCCTGTCTGCAGCCACCACTAGGGGGAGCTCCCTGTATACAGAGATACATGATAAGATCCTGTCTGCAGCCACCACTAGAGGGAGCTCCCTGTATACAGAGATACATGATAAGATCCTGTCTGCAGCCTCCACTAGGGGGAGCTCCCTGTACCCAGAGATACATGATAAGATCCTGTCTGCAGCCACCACTAGGGGGAGCTCCCTGTATACAGAGATACATGATAAGATCCTGTCTGCAGCCACCACTAGGGGGAGCTCCCTGTATACAGAGATACATGATAAGATCCTGTCTGCAGCCACCACTAGGGGGAGCTCCCTGTATACAGAGATACATGATAAGAGCCTGTCTGCAGCCACCACTAGGGGGAGCTCCCTGTATACAGAGATACATGATAACATCCTGTCTGCAGCCACCACTAGGGGGAGCTCCCTGTATACAGAGATACATGATAAGATCCTGTCTGCAGCCACCACTAGGGGGAGCTCCCTGTATACAGAGACACATGATAAGATCCTGTCTGCAGCCACCACTAGGGGGAGCTCCCTGTATACAGAGATACATGATAAGATCCTGTCTGCAGCCACCACTAGGGGGAGCTCCCTGTATACAGAGATACATGATAAGATCATGTCTGCAGCCACCACTAGGGGGAGCTCCCTGTATACAGAGATACATGATAAGATCCTGTCTGCAGCCACCACTAGGGGGAGCTCCCTGTATACAGAGACACATGATAAGATCCTGTCTGCAGTCACCACTAGGGGGAGCTCCCTGTATACAGAGATACATGATAAGATCCTGTCTGCAGCCACCACTAGGGGGAGCTCCCTGTATACAGAGATACATGATAAGAACCTGTCTGCAGCCACCACTAGGGGGAGCTTCCTGTATACAGAGATACATGATAAGAACCTGTCTGCAGCCTCCACTAGGGGGAGCTCCCTGTATACAGAGATACATGATAAGAACCTGTCTGCAGCCTCCACTAGGGGGAGCTCCCTGTACACAGAGATACATGATAAGAACCTGTCTGCAGCCTCCACTAGGGGGAGCTCCCTGTATACAGAGATACATGATAAGATCCTGTCTGCAGTCACCACTAGGGGGAGCTCCCTGTATACAGAGATACATGATAAGAACCTGTCTGCAGCCACCACTAGGGGGAGCTCCCTGTATACAGAGATACATGATAAGATCCTGTCTGCAGCCACCACTACGGGGAGCTCCCTGTATACAGAGATACATGATAAGATCCTGTCTGCAGCCACCACTAGGGGGAGCTCCCTGTATACAGCGATACATGATAAGATCCTGTCTGCATCCACCAATAGGGGGAGCTCCCTGTATACAGAGATACATGATAAGATCCTGTCTGCAGCCACCACTAGGGGGAGCTCCCTGTATACAGAGATACATGATAAGATCCTGTCTGCAGCCACCACTAGGGGGAGCTCCCTGTATACAGAGATAAATGATAAGATCCTGTCTGCAGCCACCACTAGGGGGAGCTCCCTGTATACAGAGATACATGATAAGATCCTGTCTGCAGCCACCACTAGGGGGAGCTCCCTGTATACAGAGATAAATGATAAGATCCTGTCTGCAGCCACCACTAGGGGGAGCTCCCTGTATACAGAGATACATGATAAGATCCTGTCTGCAGGCACCACTAGGGGGAGCTCCCTGTATACAGAGATACATGATAAGATCCTGTCTGCAGCCACCACTAGGGGGAGCTCCCTGTATACAGAGATACATGATAAGATCCTGTCTGCAGCCACCACTAGGGGGAGCTCCCTGTATACAGCGATACATGATAAGATCCTGTCTGCAGCCACCACTAGGGGGAGCTCCCTGTATACAGAGATACATGATAAGATCCTGTCTGCAGTCACCACTAGGGGGAGCTCCCTGTATACAGAGATACATGATAAGATCCTGTCTGCAGCCTCCACTAGGGGGAGCTCCCTGTAAACAGAGATACATGATAAGATCCTGTCTGCAGCCTCCACTAGGGGGAGGTCCCTGTATACAGAGATACATGATAAGATCCTGTCTGCGGCCACCACTAGGGGGAGCTCCCTGTATACAGAGATACATGATAAGGTCCTGTCTGCGGCCACCACTAGGGGGAGCTCCCTGTATACAGAGATACATGATAAGATCCTGTCTGCAGCCACCACTAGGGGGAGCTCCCTGTATACAGAGATACATGATAAGATCCTGTCTGCAGCCACCACTAGTGGGAGCTCCCTGTATACAGAGATACATGATAAGATCCTGTCTACAGTCACCACTAGGGGGAGCTCCCTGTATACAGAGATACATGATAAGATCCTGTCTGCAGCCACCACTAGAGGGAGCTCCCTGTAAACAGAGATACATGATAAGATCCTGTCTGCAGCCTCCACTAGGGGGAGGTCCCTGTATACAGAGATACATGATAAGATCCTGTCTGCAGCCACCACTAGGGGGAGCTCCCTGTAAACAGAGATACATGATAAGATCCTGTCTGCAGCCACCACTAGGGGGAGCTCCCTGTATACAGAGATACATGATAAGATCCTGTCTACAGTCACCACTAGGGGGAGCTCCCTGTATACAGAGATACATGATAAGATCCTGTCTGCAGCCACCACTAGGGGGAGCTCCCTGTATACAGAGATACATGATAAGATCCTGTCTGCAGTCACCACTAGGGGGAGCTCCCTGTATACAGAGATACATGATAAGATCCTGTCTGCAGCCTCCACTAGGGGGAGCTCCCTGTATACAGAGATACATGATAAGATCCTGTCTGCAGCCACCACTAGGGGGAGCTCCCTGTATACAGAGATACATGATAAGATCCTGTCTGCATCCACCACTAGGGGGAGCTCCCTGTATACAGAGATACATGATAAGATCCTGTCTGCAGCCACCATTAGGGGGAGCTCCCTGTATACAGAGATACATGATAAGATCCTGTCTGCAGACACCACTAGGGGGAGCTCCCTGTATACAGAGATACATGATAAGATCCTGTCTGCAGCCACCACTAGGGGGAGCTCCCTGTATACAGAGATACATGATAAGAACCTGTCTGCAGCCTCCACTAGGGGGAGCTCCCTGTATACAGAGATACATGATAAGATCCTGTCTGCAGTCACCACTAGGGGGAGCTCCCTGTATACAGAGATACATGATAAGATCCTGTCTGCAGTCACCACTAGGGGGAGCTCCCTGTATACAGAGATACATGATAAGAACCTGTCTGCAGCCACCACTAGGGGGAGCTCCCTGTATACAGAGATACATGATAAGATCCTGTCTGCAGCCACCACTAGGGGGAGCTCCCTGTATACAGAGATACATGATAAGATCCTGTCTGCAGCCACCACTAGGGGGAGCTCCCTGTATACAGCGATACATGATAAGATCCTGTCTGCATCCACCAATAGGGGGAGCTCCCTGTATACAGAGATACATGATAAGATCCTGTCTGCAGCCACCACTAGGGGGAGCTCCCTGTATACAGAGATACATGATAAGATCCTGTCTGCAGCCACCACTAGGGGGAGCTCCCTGTATACAGAGATAAATGATAAGATCCTGTCTGCAGCCACCACTAGGGGGAGCTCCCTGTATACAGAGATACATGATAAGATCCTGTCTGCAGCCACCACTAGGGGGAGCTCCCTGTATACAGAGATACATGATAAGATCCTGTCTGCAGCCACCACTAGGGGGAGCTCCCTGTATACAGCGATACATGATAAGATCCTGTCTGCATCCACCAATAGGGGGAGCTCCCTGTATACAGAGATACATGATAAGATCCTGTCTGCAGCCACCACTAGGGGGAGCTCCCTGTATACAGAGATACATGATAAGATCCTGTCTGCAGCCACCACTAGGGGGAGCTCCCTGTATACAGAGATACATGATAAGATCCTGTCTGCAGCCACCACTAGGGGGAGCTCCCTGTATACAGAGATAAATGATAAGATCCTGTCTGCAGCCACCACTAGGGGGAGCTCCCTGTATACAGAGATACATGATAAGATCCTGTCTGCAGGCACCACTAGGGGGAGCTCCCTGTATACAGAGATACATGATAAGATCCTGTCTGCAGCCACCACTAGGGGGAGCTCCCTGTATACAGAGATACATGATAAGATCCTGTCTGCAGCCACCACTAGGGGGAGCTCCCTGTATACAGAGATACATGATAAGATCCTGTCTGCAGTCACCACTAGGGGGAGCTCCCTGTATACAGCGATACATGATAAGATCCTGTCTGCAGCCACCACTAGGGGGAGCTCCCTGTATACAGAGATACATGATAAGATCCTGTCTGCAGTCACCACTAGGGGGAGCTCCCTGTATACAGAGATACATGATAAGATCCTGTCTGCAGCCTCCACTAGGGGGAGCTCCCTGTAAACAGAGATACATGATAAGATCCTGTCTGCAGCCTCCACTAGGGGGAGCTCCCTGTAAACAGAGATACATGATAAGATCCTGTCTGCAGCCTCCACTAGGGGGAGGTCCCTGTATACAGAGATACATGATAAGATCCTGTCTGCGGCCACCACTAGGGGGAGCTCCCTGTATACAGAGATACATGATAAGGTCCTGTCTGCGGCCACCACTAGGGGGAGCTCCCTGTATACAGAGATACATGATAAGATCCTGTCTGCAGCCACCACTAGGGGGAGCTCCCTGTATACAGAGATACATGATAAGATCCTGTCTGCAGCCACCACTAGTGGGAGCTCCCTGTATACAGAGATACATGATAAGATCCTGTCTACAGTCACCACTAGGGGGAGCTCCCTGTATACAGAGATACATGATAAGATCCTGTCTGCAGCCACCACTAGAGGGAGCTCCCTGTAAACAGAGATACATGATAAGATCCTGTCTGCAGCCTCCACTAGGGGGAGGTCCCTGTATACAGAGATACATGATAAGATCCTGTCTGCAGCCACCACTAGGGGGAGCTCCCTGTATACAGAGATACATGATAAGATCCTGTCTGCAGCCACCACTAGGGGAAGCTCCCTGTATACAGAGATACATGATAAGATATTGTCTGCAGCCACCACTAGGGGGAGCTCCCTGTATACAGAGATACATGATAAGATCCTGTCTGCAGCCACCACTAGGGGGAGCTCCCTGTAAACAGAGATACATGATAAGATCCTGTCTGCAGCCACCACTAGGGGGAGCTCCCTGTATACAGAGATACATGATAAGATCCTGTCTACAGTCACCACTAGGGGGAGCTCCCTGTATACAGAGATACATGATAAGATCCTGTCTGCAGCCACCACTAGGGGGAGCTCCCTGTATACAGAGATACATGATAAGATCCTGTCTGCAGTCACCACTAGGGGGAGCTCCCTGTATACAGAGATACATGATAAGATCCTGTCTGCAGCCTCCACTAGGGGGAGCTCCCTGTATACAGAGATACATGATAAGATCCTGTCTGCAGCCACCACTAGGGGGAGCTCCCTGTATACAGAGATACATGATAAGATCCTGTCTGCATCCACCACTAGGGGGAGCTCCCTGTATACAGAGATACATGATAAGATCCTGTCTGCAGCCACCATTAGGGGGAGCTCCCTGTATACAGAGATACATGATAAGATCCTGTCTGCAGACACCACTAGGGGGAGCTCCCTGTATACAGAGATACATGATAAGATCCTGTCTGCAGACACCACTAGGGGGAGCTCCCTGTATACAGAGATACATGATAAGATCCTGTCTGCAGCCACCACTAGAGGGAGCTCCCTGTATACAGAGATACATGATAAGATCCTGTCTGCAGACACCACTAGGGGGAGCTCCCTGTATACAGAGATACATGATAAGATCCTGTCTGCAGACACCACTAGGGGGAGCTCCCTGTATACAGAGATCTAATATATAAAGCTCAGTGTGTGTGTGTGTGTCCGCTAAAGGAATCTGCACCGTCGCATTTACAATCACGAAATTTTGCACAGACGCCTCATGTGACCAATAGACTATGTTTTGACGGGAAAATTTAATCCTGTGCTTTACAGTTACACTCAAAAAAACATGTCTCCATTTAACTGAATGGAGGAGGGAGCTAAAGGTCATTAATAGCAACTGTCAGTGGTTGCTATAGGAACAAAATAAACTGTTAGCATAAGAAGCTTATGTGTGAGGTAATAAGATGTCGGTGGTGAGATGGATAGATAGAGATAGAGACAGACAGAGAAACAGACAGAGAAACAGACAGAGACAGCCCTGGAAAGAGACAGCCCTGGAAAGAGACAGCCCTGGAAAGACACAGACGGGCAAAGAGACAGGCGGGCAAAGAGACAGCCCCAGAAAGAGACAGGCGGGCAAAGAGACAGCCCCAGAAAGAGACAGGCGGGCAAAGAGACAGCCCCAGAAAGAGACAGGCGGGCAAAGAGACAGCCCCAGAAAGAGACAGGCGGGCAAAGAGACAGCCCCAGAAAGAGACAGGCGGGCAAAGAGACAGCCCCAGAAAGAGACAGATGGGCAAAGAGACAGACCTGGAAAGAGACAAACGGGGAAAGAGACAGACCTGGAAAGAGACAGACCGGGCAAAGAGACAGCCGAAGACAGAGACAGCCGGGGACAGAGACTGACAGACAGATAGAGAGAGACAGTTACTATCCCGTTCCCGGACAACGCCGGGTGCCACAGCTACTACATGATAAGATCCAGTCTCCGCAGAGCAGGAAACTATCAGAGCCTGAGAGAAACAGACGATCAATATAATGACAAGAGCAACAATTACCAGCTCCTTATAGAACGGAGGCCAAGAATCACCACATCAATGTCTGCCTATAGTACAGAGGAGAGCTACATATTTACCTCCTGTATTATCCTCCAGAGCTGCACTCACTATTCTGCTGGTGCAGTCACTGTGTACATACATTACTGATCCTGAGCTACCTCCAGTATTATACTCCAGAGCTGCACTCACTATTCTGCTGGTGCAGTCACTGTGTACATACATTACATTACTGATCCTGAGTTACCTCCTGTATTATCCTCCAGAGCTGCACTCACTATTCTGCTGGTGCAGTCACTGTGTACATACATTACTGATCCTGAGTTACCTCCTGTATTATACCCCAGAGCTGCACTCACTATTCTGCTGGTGCAGTCACTGTGTACATACATTACATTACTGATCCTGAGTTACCTCCAGTATTATACTCCAGAGCTGCACTCACTATTCTGCTGGTGCAGTCACTGTGTACATACATTACATTACTGATCCTGAGTTACCTCCAGTATTATACTCCAGAGCTGCACTCACTATTCTGCTGGTGCAGTCACTGTGTACAAAAATTACATTACTGATCCTGAGTTACCTCCTGTATTATACTCCAGAGCTGCACTCACTATTCTGCTGGTGCAGTCACTGTGTACATACATCACTCACCTAACTTCACCTGCAGCGGGGAAGGCTTGTAGTTCATGGACACGCTCTCTGCCTCTCTGATGTCACAGTCCCCATCGGATATGGCGGATGCTGCGGGGTCCTGGGGGGATAAGAGAGAGAATGATCAGTGCAGGTCACCAGACAGTATGAGGCGTGGATTGCGGTATGTATATGGATCTGACTCCAATGCCGGACATCTTGGGGACCCTCCATGGAGCTCATGTGAAGGTCAGCTGCCCCCTCTGGTGGGAATCCGGAATCTGGTGGGACCTCCCCACCCTCACAGATCAAATAGTGATATCAGTACAATGATTCTAAGCACCTACATCATTTACTTAGGGGAAAACTATTAGAACGTAACATGAATGCCTGTTATATACAAAGAGAAACAGGCAGGCGGTACTATCTGTACTTACAATATTTACTGAGTGAGACAGGAAGGCAGTACTATCTGTGTTGTCATTATTTACAGGAATAGACAGAGATGCAGTACTATCTGCACTTACAATAACTACAAGGAAAGACAAGGAGGCAGTACTATCTGTACTTACAATAACTACAAAGAAAGACAAGGAGGCAGTACTATATGTACTTACAATATTTACTGAGTGAGACAGTAAGGAAGTATAATGTGTCGTCATTATTTACAGGAATAGACAAGGAGGCAGTACTATCTGTACTTACAATAACTACAAAGAAAGACAAGGAGGCAGTACTATATGTACTTACAATAACTACAAAGAAAGACAAGGAGGCAGTACTATCTGCACTTATAATAACTGCAAAAAGACACAAGGAGGCAGCACTAACTTTGCCTAGATAATTTACAGGAAGATACTGGCAGACAGTAGTATCTTTTCCTACACTATTTACAGGGTGAGAAAAAGAGGCAGTAATAACTGTACATACATACAGGAAGACAAAGATATGCAGTTCCATTTCTACTTACAATATTTACACAGAGAGACAAGGAGGAAGTACTAGCTTTACCAATATTATGTACAGGGATAGAAAACCAGGCAATACCATCTGTACCTATATTAATTACAGAGAGACAGGAAGGCAGTACTATCTACTATTTATAGGGAGACGAGGAAGCAGTAATATCTGTAACTACATTATTTTACACTGAAACGGGGAAGCAATACTATCTGTGCCTACATTATTTGCATATGAGAGACAGGGAAGCAGAACTATATCTGCCTACATTATTTATCAGGATGAGACAGTGTAAGTATTATTTGTACTTACGTTATTTACAGGGAAACCGTACTATCTGTACCTACAATATTTACAGGAAGAGACAAGGGGACACTACTATCTGTAACTTAATTATTTACATAGTGCCTACATTGTTTACAGGGAGAGAGGGCCGTAGAAATATCTTTATGCACATTAATTACAGGGGGAGACAGGGAGGCAGTACTATCTGTAATTACATTATTTACAAGGAGAGAGAGGGAGCCTGTACTATCAGTATTATTTAAAGAGAGAGACAGGAAAGCAGTACTCTCTATATCTACACACTTTTTAAGGATAGACAGAAGAAGCAGTACTATCTGTACCTATATTATCTGCAGGGAGAGAAAGGGAGGCAGTATCATCTTTATCTATATTATTTACAGAAAGAGACAGAGATACAGTGCTCTCTATGCCTACATCATTTAAAATGTGCCTACGTTGTTTGCAGGAAAAGACAGTCAGGCAGTACTATCTGTATCTACATTATGTACAGGGAGAGAAATGAAGGCAGGATCATCTGTACCTATAGTACGTTACAGAAAAGGATGGCAGTTATACGGGTACCTACAGAATTTAAAATATGCATACATTGTTTGCAGGAAGAGACTGGGAGGTAGTACTATCTGTACCTACATTATTTACAGGGAAGCAGCACTGTCCAAACCTACATTATTTACAGGAAGAGGATGCAAAGGGAGGAGGGAATGCATATAAAAAACCTCAAGGTGATAAAATATCACCAAATCTTTAGACAGTGTGAAAGAGGCCCCCACCGGTTAAATATGTCTTTAAAGCTATTGAGCCACATCTGATCACCTGCTCTAAAGTCTATGTGGGCCTGAAGGAAAACTGTGAAAAACACAGAAAATAATATTACATTATATAATATTATTTGTTTTTTATATGCATTCCCTCCTCCCTTTTCATTGATATTGCTACCATCTATTTATTTCGTGCCTGACTTTAATATACCTCCATTGCATTGTCACTTGTTACCCTCTTGTTTGTTTTTACTGTACGTGTCACCTATATGTTGTAATAAACTATATTTTTTGCACCAACGTACTCTGCATCCTCCTGTTTTTCTAGTTATATTTGAGTGGTGGTAATGGTTTTCAGCAACACTGGTTTCTGTCCATTACATAAATTATGGTTGCATTTTGGAGGTTCCTCTGTTTGATATTATTTACAGGAAGACACAGTGTAGCAGTACTATCTGTATCTGCATTATTCACCGGACAAAATGAGGTGGCGGTTCAATCTGTACCTGAATGATTTATAGGACCAGACAAGGATGCAGTACTCTAAGTATATGCATTATTTACAGGACAAGATAAGGTGTCAGTACTATTTGTACCTATATTATTTACAGGATGATATAAGGTGGCAGTACTATCTGTACCTATATTATTTACAGGATGATATAAGGTGGCAATATTATCTGTACCTGTATTATTTACAGGATGAGATAAGGTGGCAGTACTATCTGTACCTATATTATTTACAGGACGAGATAAAGTGGCAATACTATCTGTACCTATATTATTTACAGGACGAGATAAGGTGGCAGTACTATCTGTACCTATATTATATACAGGACAAGTTAAGGTGGCAGTACTATCTGTACCTATATTATTTACAGGACAAGATAAGGTGGCAGTACTATCTGTACCTATATTATTTACAGGACGAGATAAGGTGGCAGTACTATCTGTACCTATATTATTTACAGGACGAGATAAGGTGGCAGTACTATCTGTACCTATATTATTTACAGGATGAGATAAGGTGGCAATACTATCTGTACCTGTATTATTTACATGATGAGATAAGGTGGCAGTACTATCTGTACCTATATTATTTACAGGACAAGACAAGGTGTCAGTACTATCTGTACCTATATTTTATTATTTACAGGACGAGATAAGGTGGCAGTACTATCTGTACCTATATTATATACAGGACGAGTTAAGGTGGCAGTACTATCTGTACCTATATTATTTACAGGACGAGATAAGGTGGCAGTACTATCTGTACCTATATTATATACAGGACAAGATAAGGTGGCAGTACTATCTGTACCTATATTATTTACAGGACGAAATAAGGTGGCAGTACTATCTGTACCTATATTATTTACAGGATGAGATAAGGTGGCAGTACTATCTGTATTATTTACAGAGTGAGATAGGGAGGTAGTACTGTCTGTACCTGCATGAAAAGACTGGGAGGCAGTGCTATCTGAACCTGTATTATCTACAGGAATAGACAGAGAGGAAGTGTTAGCTGTGTCTACATCATTGAGAGGGGAAACAGTACTCTATGTATGTATCTAGAGTATTAACAGGAAGAGACAGGGAGGCAGTACTATCTGTATCAGCATTATTCACAGGAAGAGATAAGGTGGCAGTGCAATCTGTATCTGCATTATTTACAAGACCAGACATGCAGGTAGTGCTATATGTATCTGCATTATTTACAGGATGAGATAAGGTGACAGCACTATCTGTATCTGCATTATTCACAGGACAAGAAAAGGCATCGGTACTATCTCTACCTGTATTATTTACAGGGTGAGATAGGGAGGTAGTATTGTCTATACCTGCATGAAGAGACCGGGAGGCAGTGCTATCTGTACCAGTATTATTTATTGGATGAGACAAGGAGGCAGTACTATCTCTACCTGTGTTATTTACAGAGTGAGATAGGGAGGTAGTATTGCCTATACCTGCAATAAGAGACGGGGAAGCAGTGCTATCTGTATCTGAATTATTTACAGTAATAGACAGGGAGGCAGTGATAACTGTGCCTACATCATTGACAGGAGAAACAGTGCTGTATACATCTACATTATTTACAGAAAGAGACAGGGAAGCAGTACTATCTGTAACTACAGTATTTACATAGAGTCAATATTATCTCCACCTGCACTTACCTACAAATAGCGGTGTCTACATAATTTACAAAAGGAGACAAGAAGAATGCACTAGCGCTGCCTAGATCATTTACAGATAAGAGAACAATAGAGGAAAATAGGGTTTATTTGAGCCGCGGCTCAAATAAACCCTATTTTCCTCTATTGTTCTCTGTTATCTGCCGTCTGGGTTGCTGCTGCCTTGATCAAAATTTTCCATGCCTGCATAGTAGTTGTGACTTTCACAACTTCACTTGGTGAGTATTACTGCTCTCCCTGTCTCTACCCCGTGTGTTATTGGGGTAAAACCCTATTGCGCTTCTTCTCCACAGCTTTTTACTCATAGATCATTTACAGAGGGAGAAGGGAAAAAGTACTACCTGTGCCTGTTTAGTCATTGTCACCTTCATCTTACAAACATCTTTAGAATTTGACCTTTTCTTGCGAGTGACTCTACAAATGCTCTCCTGTCGCTCTCATTCATTCTTGTCTGGACTATTGTAACTCTTCACTGATTGGTCTCCCTGTTACCAAACTCTCCTGACTCCAATCTACCATGAATGCAGCAGCCAGGATCATATTCCAACCGTTACACCGATGCCTCCGCCCTGTGCCAGCATTGCACTGGTTAACCATCCAGTACAGATTCCAATGTATACTTCTCTCTTTCACACACAAAGCTCTCCACAGTTCTGCACCGCCCTGCACCTCCTCCTCATCACTGTCTACCACCTTACCCTTCCTCTCCACAGTTCTGCACCGCCCTACATCTCCTCCTCATCTCTGTCTACCACCTTACCCTTCCTCTCCACAGTTCTGCACCGCCCTACATCTCCTCCTCATCTCTGTCTATCACCTACCCGTCCTCTCCACAGTTCTTCACCGCCCTACATCTCCTCCTCATCACTGTCTACCACCTTACCCTTCCTCTCCACAGTTCTGCACCGCCCTACATCTCCTCCTCATCACTGTCTACCACCTTACCCTTCCTCTCCACAGTTCTGCACCGCCCTACATCTCCTCCTCATCACTGTCTACCACCTTACCCTTCCTCTCCACAGTTCTGCACCGCCCTACATCTCCTCCTCATCTCTGTCTACCACCTTACCCTTCCTCTCCACAGTTCTGCACCGCCCTACATCTCCTCCTCATCTCTGTCTATCACCTACCCGTCCTCTCCACAGTTCTGCACCGCCCTACATCTCCTCCTCATCACTGTCTACCACCTTACCCTTCCTCTCCACAGTTCTGCACCGCCCTACATCTCCTCCTCATCACTGTCTACCACCTTACCCTTCCTCTCCACAGTTCTGCACCGCCCTACATCTCCTCCTCATCACTGTCTACCACCTTACCCTTCCTCTCCACAGTTCTGCACCGCCCTACATCTCCTCCTCATCTCTGTCTATCACCTACCCGTCCTCTCCACAGTTCTGCACCGCCCTACACCTCCTCATCATCACTGTCTACCACCTTACCCTTCCTCTCCACAGTTCTGCACCGCCCTACATCTCCTCCTCATCACTGTCTACCACCTTACCCTTCCTCTCCACAGTTCTGCACCGCCCTACATCTCCTCCTCATCTCTGTCTATCATCTACCCTTCCTCTCCACAGTTCTGCACCGCCGTACATCTCCTCCTCATCTCTGTCTATCACCTACCCGTCCTCTCCACAGTTCTGCACCACCCTGCATCTCCTCCTCATCGCTGTCTACCACCTTACCCATCCATTCCTCAGTTCTGCACCATCCTTCATCTCATCTTCATCGCTGTCTACCACCTTACCCGTCCTCTCCACAGTTCTGCACCGCCCTGCATCCCCTCCTCATCGCTGTCTACCACCTTACCCGTCCTCTCCACAGTTCTGCACCGCCCTGCATCCCCTCCTCATCGCTGTCTACCACCTTACCCGTCCTCTCCACAGTTCTGCACCGCCCTGCATCCCCTCCTCATCGCTGTCTACCACCTTACCCGTCCTCTCCACAGTTCTGCACCACCCAGCATCTCCTCCTCATTGCTGTCTACCACCTTACCCGTCCTCTCCACAGTTCTGCACCGCCGTACATCTCATTCTCATCACTGTCTACCACCTTACCCGTCCTCTCCACAGTTCTGCACCACCCAGCATCTCCTCCTCATCACTGTCTACCACCTTACCCGTCCTCTCCACAGTTCTGCACCGACCTGCATATCCTCCTCATCACTGTCTACCATCTTACCCGTCCTCTCCACAGTTCTGCACCACCCTGCATCTCCTCCTCATTGCTGTCTACCATCTTACCCGTCCTCTCCATAGTTCTGCACCGCCCTGCATCTCCTCCTCATCTCTGTCTATCACCTTACCCGTCGTCTCTGTTCTGCTAATGACGTAAGATTAACATCCTCTATAATCTGATCCTCACACTCCTTTTTCCAGGACTTCTCTTGTGCTGCACCAGTTTTCTGGAATACGCTACCCCAGACAAGCCAATTACAGTGCCCTGCAAAAGAATTCACCCCCCTTGAAATTTTCAACCTTTTCCCACATTTCAGGCATTAAACATAAAGATAAAATGTTAATGTTCTGGTGAAGAATCAAAAACAAGTGACACAATTGTGAAGAGGAAGGAAATTTATTGCTTATTTTATACTTTTGTAAAAAATAAATACCTGTAAATCGTGGCGTGCAATATTATTCATCCCCTTTACTTTCAGTGCAGCAAACTCCCTCCAGAAGTTGATTGAGGATCTGTGAATGATGCAATGTTGTCCTAAATGACTGATGATGATAAATATAAGCCCCTGTGTGTAATCAAGTCTCCGTATAATGCCCCTGTTCTGTGATAGTCTCAGGGGTCTGTGTAAAGCGCAGAGAGCATCATGAAGACCAAGGAACACAACAGGCAGGTCCAGGATACTGTTGTGGAGAAGTTTAAAGCCGGATTTGGTTACAAAAAGATTTCCACAACTTTAAACATCCCAAGAAGCCCTGTGCAAGCGATCATATTGATATGGAAGGAGGATCATACCCCTGCAAATCTACCAAGACCCGGCCTCCATCCAAACTGTCATCTCACACAAGAAGGAGACTGATCAGAGATGCAGCCAAGAGGCCCATGATCCCTCTGGATGATCTGCAGAGATCTACAGCTGAGGCGGGAGAGTCTGTCCATAGCACAACAATCAGTCTACACTGCACAAATCTGGCCTTTATGGAAGAGTGGCAAGAAGAAAGCCATTTCTCAAAGATATCCATAAAAAGTGTTGTTTAAAGTTTGCCACAAGCCACCTGGGAGACACCAAACATGTGGAGGAAGGTGCTCTGCTCAGAGGAAACCAAAGTCACACTATGTGGGCACAATGCCAAACGATATGTAACAGCAAAACAGCTCATCACCCTGAACACACCATCCCCACTGTCAGACATGGTGGAGGCAGCATCATGGTTTGGGCCTGCTTGTCTTCACCATAGACAGGGAAGATGGTAAAATTTATGGGAAGATGAATGGAGCCAAATACAGGATCATTCATGAAGAAAACCTGTTGGAGTCAGAAAAAGACCTGAGACTGGGACGGAGATTTGTCTTCCAACAAGACAATGACCCCAAACATAAAGCAAAATCTACAATGGAATGGTTCACAAATAACCGTATCCAGGTGTTAGAATGGCCAAGTCACAGTCCAGACCTGAACCCAATCGAGAATCTGTGGAAAGAGCTGAAAACTGCTGTTCACAAACGCCTCCATCCAACCTCACTCAGCTCCAGCTGTTTACAAAGGAAGAATGGGCGAGAATTTCACCTCTCCATGTGCAAAACTGATAGACACATACCCCAAGAGACTGTGCTGTAATCGCAGCAAAAGGGGGCGCTACAAAGGATTCACTTACAGGGGGTGAATAATATTGCACACCACAATTTACAGTTATTTATTTATTATAAAAGTTTAAAATAAGCAATAAATTTCCTTCATCTTCACAATTGTGTCACTTGTTGTAGATTCTTCCCCAGAACATTAATATTTTATCTTTATGTTTGAAGCCTGAAATGTGGGGAAAGGTTGAAAAATTCAAGGAGGCTGAAGACTTTCGCAAGGCACTGTACCTTCTTTGTACAAGTTCCCTCTGCATTGTAAAGGGGGAAGGAATATGTTGGCATTATAAAAATAAAATAATGATTATCATTATAATGAGACAGGGCGGCAGTAATAACTGTGTTTAAATCATTTTCAGAGACAAAGAAAGTGACGGCACAAGCTGTGAGTATGTCATTTACAATAAGAGACAAGGCAGCACTACTAGCTGTGAATACATCAATAATAATGAGAAACAGCACAGTACTAGCTGTGTCTACATTATTTACAATGAGAGAAAAGGCAGCAGTACTAGCTGTATCTACATCATATGCAATGAGAAGCTGGGAAGCAGTACAAGATGTGTTTACATCAGTTACAATGAGAGAGACGGTGGCAGTACTTGCTGTGTCTACATTATTTACAATGAGAAACAGGATTGCAGCACTAGCTGTGTCCGCATCACTTACAATGATAGACACGGCGGCAGTAATAGCTGTATATACATAAATTATAATTAGAAAAAGGGCACCACTACAAACTGTGTCTATGTTATTTGCAATGAGAAACTTGGTGGCAGTACTAGTTGTGTATAGATAATTTATAATGAGAAACAGGGCACCAGTACTAGTGTAGCTGTTTCTATGTCATTT
Source organism: Anomaloglossus baeobatrachus (assembly GCF_048569485.1). Classification (NCBI taxonomy): domain Eukaryota; kingdom Metazoa; phylum Chordata; class Amphibia; order Anura; family Aromobatidae; genus Anomaloglossus; species Anomaloglossus baeobatrachus. The sequence goes on from NC_134353.1 coordinate 960,743,130, forward strand.
ACAATGAGAGGCAGGGCACCAGTACTAGCTGTGCCTACATCATTTGTAATGAGACACGTCATCAGTATTAGCTTTGCCTATTTAAATTCTAATGAGAAAAAGGGCAGCAGCACTAGCTATGTCTACATCATTTACAATGATAGTGCGACAATACAACTGTTTCCACATCACTAACAATGAGAGACAGGAAAGCAGTACTACAGTAGTTGTCTACTTTATTGCTAATGAGAGACAGGAAAGCAGTACAACAGTAGCTGTCTACTTTATTCCTAATGAGAGACAGGGAAGCAGTACTACAGTAGTTGTCTACTTTATTTCTAAAGAGAGACAGGGAAGCAGTACTACAGTAGTTGTCTACTTTATTTCTAATGAGAGACAGGGAAGCAGTACTACAGTAGTTGTCTACTTTGTTTCTAATGAGAGACAGGAAAGCAGTACAACAGTAGCTGTCTACTTTATTTCTAAAGAGAGACAGGGAAGCAGTACTACAGTAGTTGTCTACTTTGTTTCTAATGAGAGACAGGAAAGCAGTAGACAGTAGTTGTCTACTTTATTTCTGAGACAAGGAAGCAGTACAACAGTAGCTGTCTACTTTATTTCTAATGAGAGACAGGGAAGCAGTACTACAGTAGTTGTCTACTTTATTTCTGAGAGACAGGGAAGCAGTACTACAGTAGTTGGCTACTTTATTTCTAATGAGAGACAGGGAAGCAGTACTACAGTAGCTGTCTACTTTATTTCTAATGAGAGACAGGGAAGCAGTACTACAGTAGCTGTCTACTTTATTCCTGAGAGACAGGGAAGCAGTACTACAGTAGTTGTCTACTTTATTTCTAATGAGAGACAGGGAAGCAGTACTACAGTAGTTGTCTACTTTATTCCTAATGAGAGACAGGGAAGCAGTACTACAGTAGTTGTCTACTTTATTCCTAATGAGAGACAGGGAAGCAGTACTATAGTAGTTGTTTACTTTATTCCTAATGAGAGACAGGGAAGCAGTACTATAGTAGTTGTTTACTTTATATCTAATGAGAGACAGGGAAGCAGTACTACAGTAGTTGTCTACTTTATTCCTAATGAGAGACAGGGAAGCAGTACTACAGTAGTTGTTTACTTTATTCCTAATGAGAGACAGGGAGCAGTACTACAGTAGTTGTTTACTTTATTTCTAATTGGAGACAGGGCAGCAGTACTACAGTAGTTGTCTACTTTATTTCTAATGAGAGACAGGAAAGCAGTACTACAGTAATTGTCTACTTTAATTCCAATGAGAGACAGGGAAGCAGTACTACAGTAGTTGTCTACTTTATTCCTAATGAGAGACAGGGAAGCAGTACTACAGTAGTTGTCTACTTTATTTCTAATGAGAGACAGGGCAGCAGCAGTAACAGTGCCCACATCATTTACAATGAGAGACAAGGCGGTAAAACAAGCTATGTCTGCATCATTTAGAGTGTTATGCACGTCTCGGCTCCCTCCTCTACAGCAGACGTCCTTTGCTGTGTTCCACTAGGAGCACCTCGATGACATCATAATCCACGGTCATTTAAGGTCCACTTAGACACGTCTTAGGTGTTTGAGCGATGACTTAGTTTAGCTTTGTGTTCCGTTGCTGTACGTCTTGGACTAGACTCAACCCACTTCCTTCAGAGACGGCTTTAACCCATCACTTGCTGTAAGCGTTACGAACAGTTTTATAAGTCTGTTCACATTTCGCTGCAAAGTGCTGTGCATTCTACAACTTCACAATTCACATTTATTGCTTTGCTAACTTTCTAGTTAACCTGTCATTTGCTGTAAGCGCAATGCTTACAGCAAACGATAGTTACTAAAGTAAATAGTTGAATAGTTACTAAAGGCTGTTCACAAAACCCTGCAACCTGCTGTGCATTGTATGACTTTGAATTTACTGGTTCTCAGATCTCACCCATCGTTTGCTGTAAGCATTACGAATAGTTACAAGAGACTGTTCACAAAACCCTGCAACCTGCTGTGTATTGCATAACGTGAAGTTACTGCTTCTCAGATCTCAATTTACCCATCGTTTGCTGTAAGCATTACAAACTGCAATTTAGAGACTGTTTACACAACGCTACAATGGAAGCTACAGACAGTTGCTCCTGGGTCTGTGATTTTGGAGCCTGTGGACCATCAGCTCCCTGCTCTGGCGCCATCCCGGGAGCTCACCCCCCCACCCGCAGCCCTAATTAGTGAAGACCCCCTTTATTCTCACTGGGGGGACGCGCAGTTATTGGATTTCTGCCTTCCTGGAATCACAGGAAGTTATGAAGATTCCCACAGTGCGAAACCCAACTGACCTTTACAAGAGGCAAACTATAAAAGGTGGAGGATGGAGCGGAGCGGCACACACCACGCGGTATAATGTACGGAGGAGCGGTATTACTGCTGCACTCTGGGCTCCAGCGCTATCATATAACAAGCTTTATTCATCACCTGTAATTACTCACAACGGAGAGATTATAAGATACTAATGGCCAAAAGAGAGAGGAAACCTCAACACACACAATAACCAGACGAGAACCATGGAATACCGCCAACTACAGGCAAAGAGTCATATACACTCTACCTACACAGGTAACCCCTGCTGTGTACAAGAATAACCGGGGAGAATACTGCCCCTACATACAAGAATATAACTACTATAATACTGCCCCTATGTACAAGAATATAACTATTATAATACTGCCCCCTATGTACAAGAATATAACTACTATAATACTGCCCCTATATACAAGAATATAACTACTATAATACTGCCCCCTATATACAAGAATATAACTACTATAATACTGCTCCCTATGTACAAGAATATAACTACTATAATACTGCCCCTATGTACAAGAATATAACTACTATAATACTGCCCCCTATGTACAAGAATATAACTACTATAATACTGCCCCTATATACAAGAATATAACTACTATAATACTGCCCATACATACAAGAATATAACTACTATAATACTGCCCCCTATGTACAAGAATATAACTACTATAATACTGCTCCTATGTACAAGAATATAACTACTATAATACTGCCCCTATGTACAAGAATATAACTACTATAATACTGCCCCTATGTACAAGAATATAACTACTATAATACTGCCCCTATGTACAAGAATATAACTACTATAATACTGCCCCCTATGTACAAGAATATAACTACTATAATACTGCCCATACATACAAGAATATAACTACTATAATACTGCCCCTATGTACAAGAATATAACTATTATAATACTGCCCCCTATGTACAAGAATATAACTACTATAATACTGCCCCTATATACAAGAATATAACTACTATAATACTGCCCCCTATATACAAGAATATAACTACTATAATACTGCCCCTATGTACAAGAATATAACTACTATAATACTGCCCCTATGTACAAGAATATAACTACTATAATACTGCCCCTATGTACAAGAATATAACTACTATAATACTGCCCCCTATGTACAAGAATATAACTACTATAATACTGCCCATACATACAAGAATATAACTACTATAATACTGCCCCTATGTACAAGAATATAACTATTATAATACTGCCCCCTATGTACAAGAATATAACTACTATAATACTGCCCCTATATACAAGAATATAACTACTATAATACTGCCCCCTATATACAAGAATATAACTACTATAATACTGCCCCCTATGTACAAGAATATAACTACTATAATACTGCTCCTATGTACAAGAATATAACTACTATAATACTGTCCCTATATACAAGAATATAACTACTATAATACTGCCCCCTATATACAAGAATATAACTACTATAATACTACCCCTATATACAAGAATATAACTACTATAATACTACCCTTATATACAAGAATATAACTACTATAATACTGCTCCTATATACAAGAATATAACTACTATAATACTACCCCTATGTACAAGAATATAACTACTATAATACTGCTCCTATATACAAGAATATAACTACTATAATACTGCCCCCTATATACAAGAATATAACTACTATAATACTGCCCCTATATACATGAATATAACTACTATAATACTGCCCCTATATACAAGAATATAACTACTATAATACTGCCCCTATATACAAGAATATAACTACTATAATACTGCCCCCTATATACAAGAATATAACTACTATAATACTACCCCTATATACAAGAATATAACTACTATAATACTACCCTTATATACAAGAATATAACTACTATAATACTGCTCCTATATACAAGAATATAACTACTATAATACTGCCCCCTATGTACAAGACTATAACTACTATAATACTGCCCCTATATACAAGAATATAACTACTATAATACTGCTCCTATATACAAGAATATAACTACTATAATACTGCCCCTATATACAAGAATATAACTACTATAATACTGCCCCTATATACAAGAATATAACTACTATAATACTGCCCCTATATACAAGAATATAACTACTATAATACTACCCCTATGTACAAGAATATAACTACTATAATACTGCCCCTATATACAAGAATATAACTACTATAATACTACCCCTATGTACAAGAATATAACTACTATAATACTGCTCCTATATACAAGAATATAACTACTATAATACTGCTCCTATGTACAAGAATATAACTACTATAATACTGCTCCTATATACAAGAATATAACTACTATAATACTGCTCCTATATACAAGAATATAACTACTATAATACTGCCCCTATATACAAGAATATAACTACTATAATACTGCCCCTATATACAAGAATATAACTACTATAATACTGCCCCTATGTACAAGAATATAACTACTATAATACTGCCCCTATGTACAAGAATATAACTACTATAATACTGCCCCTATATACAAGAATATAACTACTATAATACTGCCCCTATATACAAGAATATAACTACTATAATACTGCCCCTATATACAGGAATATAACTACTATAATACTGCCCCTATATACAAGAATATAACTACTATAATACTGCCCCTATATACAAGAATATAACTACTATAATACTGCCCCTATATACAGGAATATAACTACTATAATACTGCCCCTATATACAAGAATATAACTACTATAATACTGCCCCTATATACAGGAATATAACTACTATAATACTGCCCCTATATACAAGAATATAACTACTATAATACTGCTCCTATATACAAGAATATAACTACTATAATACTGCCCCTATGTACAAGAATATAACTACTATAATACTGCTCCTATGTACAAGAATATAACTACTATAATACTGCCCCTATATACAAGAATATAACTACTATAATACTGCCCCTATGTACAAGAATATAACTACTATAATACTGCCCCTATGTACAGGAATATAACTACTATAATATTGCCCCTATGTACAAGAATATAACTACTATAATACTGCCCCTATATACAAGAATATAACTACTATAATACTGCCCCCTATATACAAGAATATAGCTACTATAATACTGCCCCTATATACAAGAATATAACTACTATAATACTGCCCCTATATACAAGAATATAACTACTATAATACTGCCCCTATGTACAAGAATATAACTACTATAATACTGCCCCTGTGTACAAAAATATAACTACTATAATACTGCCCCTATGTACAAGAATATAACTACTATAATACTGCCCCTATATACAAGAATATAACTACTATAATACTGCCCCTATATACAAGAATATAACTACTATAATACTGCCCCTATATACAAGAATATAACTACAATAATACTGCCCCTATATACAAGAATATAACTACTATAATACTGCCCCTATGTACAAGAATATAACTACTATAATACTGCCCCTGTGTACAAAAATATAACTACTATAATACTGCCCCTATGTACAAGAATATAACTACTATAATACTGCCCCTATATACAAGAATATAACTACTATAATACTGCCCCCTATGTACAAGAATATAACTACTATAATACTGCTCCTATATACAAAAATATAACTACTATAATACTGCCCCTATGTACAAGAATATAACTACTATAATACTGCCCCTATGTACAAGAATATAACTACTATAATACTGCCCCTATATACAAGAATATAACTACTATAATACTTCCCCTATATACAAGAATATAACTACTATAATACTGCCCCCTATGTACAAGAATATAACTACTATAATACTGCCCCTATGTACAAGAATATAACTACTATAATACTGACCCGTATGTACAAGAATATAACTACTATAATACTGCCCCTATATACAAGAATATAACTACTATAATACTGCCCCTATATAAAAGAATATAACTACTATAATACTGCCCCTATATACAAGAATATAACTACAATAATACTGCCCCTATATACAAGAATATAACTACTATAATACTGCCCCTATGTACAAGAATATAACTACTATAATACTGCCCCTGTGTACAAAAATATAACTACTATAATACTGCCCCTATGTACAAGAATATAACTACTATAATACTGCCCCTATATACAAGAATATAACTACTATAATACTGCCCCCTATGTACAAGAATATAACTACTATAATACTGCTCCTATATACAAAAATATAACTACTATAATACTGCCCCTATGTACAAGAATATAACTACTATAATACTGCCCCTATGTACAAGAATATAACTACTATAATACTGCCCCTATATACAAGAATATAACTACTATAATACTTCCCCTATATACAAGAATATAACTACTATAATACTGCCCCCTATGTACAAGAATATAACTACTATAATACTGCCCCTATGTACAAGAATATAACTACTATAATACTGACCCGTATGTACAAGAATATAACTACTATAATACTGCCCCTATATACAAGAATATACCTACTATAATACTGCTCCTATATACAAGAATATAACTACTATAATACTGCCCCTATGTACAAGAATATAACTACTATAATACTGCTCCTATGTACAAGAATATAACTACTATAATACTGCCCCTATATACAAGAATATAACTACTATAATACTGCCCCTATATACAAGAATATAACTACTATAATACTGCCCCCTATATACAAGAATATAGCTACAATAATACTGCCCCTATATACAAGAATATAACTACTATAATACTGCCCCTATGTACAAGAATATAACTACTATAATACTGCCCCTGTGTACAAAAATATAACTACTATAATACTGCCCCTATGTACAAGAATATAACTACTATAATACTGCCCCTATATACAAGAATATAACTACTATAATACTGCCCCCTATGTACAAGAATATAACTACTATAATACTGCTCCTATATACAAAAATATAACTACTATAATACTGCCCCTATGTACAAGAATATAACTACTATAATACTGCCCCTATGTACAAGAATATAACTACTATAATACTGCCCCTATATACAAGAATATAACTACTATAATACTTCCCCTATATACAAGAATATAACTACTATAATACTGCCCCCTATGTACAAGAATATAACTACTATAATACTGCCCCTATGTACAAGAATATAACTACTATAATACTGACCCGTATGTACAAGAATATAACTACTATAATACTGCCCCTATATACAAGAATATAACTACTATAATACTGCCCCTATATACAAGAATATAACTACTATAATACTGCCCCTATATACAAGAATATAACTACAATAATACTGCCCCTATATACAAGAATATAACTACTATAATACTGCCCCTATGTACAAGAATATAACTACTATAATACTGCCCCTGTGTACAAAAATATAACTACTATAATACTGCCCCTATGTACAAGAATATAACTACTATAATACTGCCCCTATATACAAGAATATAACTACTATAATACTGCCCCCTATGTACAAGAATATAACTACTATAATACTGCTCCTATATACAAAAATATAACTACTATAATACTGCCCCTATGTACAAGAATATAACTACTATAATACTGCCCCTATGTACAAGAATATAACTACTATAATACTGCCCCTATATACAAGAATATAACTACTATAATACTTCCCCTATATACAAGAATATAACTACTATAATACTGCCCCCTATGTACAAGAATATAACTACTATAATACTGCCCCTATGTACAAGAATATAACTACTATAATACTGACCCGTATGTACAAGAATATAACTACTATAATACTGCCCCTATATACAAGAATATACCTACTATAATACTGCTCCTATATACAAGAATATAACTACTATAATACTGCCCCTATGTACAAGAATATAACTACTATAATACTGCTCCTATGTACAAGAATATAACTACTATAATACTGCCCCTATATACAAGAATATAACTACTATAATACTGCCCCTATATACAAGAATATAACTACTATAATACTGCCCCCTATATACAAGAATATAGCTACTATAATACTGCCCCTATATACAAGAATATAACTACTATAATACTGCCCCTATATACAAGAATATAACTACTATAATACTGCCCCTATGTACAAGAATATAACTACTATAATACTGCCCCTATGTACAAGAATATAACAACTATAATACTGCCCCTATATACAAGAATATAACTACTATAATACTGCCCCTATATACAAGAATATAACTACTATAATACTGCCCCTATATACAAGAATATAACTACTATAATACTGCCCCTATGTACAAGAATATAACTACTATAATACTGCCCCTGTGTACAAAAATATAACTACTACAATACTGCCCCTATGTACAAGAATATAACTACTATAATACTGCCCCTATGTACAAGAATAACCGGGGACAATACTGCCCCTATGTACAAGAATATAACTGCTATAATACTGCCCACTATGTACAAGAATATAACTACTATAATACTGCCCCTATGTACAAGAATATAACTACTATAATACTGCCTGCTATGTACAAGAATATAACTACTATAATACTGTCCCTATGTACAATAATATAACTACTATAATACTGCCCCCTATGTACAAGAATATAACTACTATAATACTGCCCCTATATACAAGAATATAACTACTATAATACTGCTCCTATATACAAGAATATAACTACTATAATACTGCCCCTATATACAAGAATATAACTACTATAATACTGCCCCTATATACAAGAATATAACTACTATAATACTGCCCCTATGTACAAGAATATAACTACTATAATACTGCCCCTATGTACAAGAATATAACAACTATAATACTGCCCCTATATACAAGAATATAACTACTATAATACTGCCCCTATATACAAGAATATAACTACTATAATACTGCCCCTATATACAAGAATATAACTACTATAATACTGCCCCTATGTACAAGAATATAACTACTATAATACTGCCCCTGTGTACAAAAATATAACTACTACAATACTGCCCCTATGTACAAGAATATAACTACTATAATACTGCCCCTATGTACAAGAATAACCGGGGACAATACTGCCCCTATGTACAAGAATATAACTGCTATAATACTGCCCACTATGTACAAGAATATAACTACTATAATACTGCCCCTATGTACAAGAATATAACTACTATAATACTGCCTGCTATGTACAAGAATATAACTACTATAATACTGTCCCTATGTACAATAATATAACTACTATAATACTGCCCCCTATGTACAAGAATATAACTACTATAATACTGCCCCTATATACAAGAATATAACTACTATAATACTGCTCCTATATACAAGAATATAACTACTATAATACTGCCCCCTATGTACAAGAATATAACTACTATAATACTGCCCCTATGTACAAGAATATAACTACTATAATACTGCCCCTGTGTACAAAAATATAACTACTATAATACTGCCCCTATGTACAAGAATATAACTACTATAATACTGCCCCTATATACAAGAATATAACTACTATAATACTGCCCCTATGTACAAGAATAACCGGGGACAATACTGCCCCTATGTACAAGAATATAACTACTATAATACTGCTCCTATGTACAAGAATATAACTACTATAATACTGCCCCTATATACAAGAATATAACTACTATAATACTGCCCCTATGTACAAGAATATAACTACTATAATACTGCTCCTATATACAAGAATATAACTACTATAATACTGCCCCTATGTACAAGAATATAACTACTATAATACTGCCCCCTATGTACAAGAATATAACTACTATAATACTGCTCCTATGTACAAGAATATAACTACTATAATACTGCCCCTATATACAAGAATATAACTACTATAATACTGCCCCTATATACAAGAATATAACTACTATAATACTGCTCCTATGTACAAGAATATAACTACTATAATACTGCCCCTGTGTACAAAAATATAACTACTATAATACTGCCCCTATGTACAAGAATATAACTACTATAATACTGCCCCCTATATACAAGAATATAGCTACTATAATACTGCCCCTATATACAAGAATATAGCTACTATAATACTGCCCCCTATATACAAGAATATAGCTACTATAATACTACCCCCTATATACAAGAATATAGCTACTATAATACTGCCCCTATATACAAGAATATAACTACTATAATACTGCCCCTATGTACAAGAATATAACTACTATAATACTGCCCCTGTGTACAAAAATATAACTACTATAATACTGCCCCTATGTACAAGAATATAACTACTATAATACTGCCCCTATATACAAGAATATAACTACTATAATACTGCCCCTATATACAAGAATATAACTACTATAATACTGCCCCTATATACAAGAATATAACTACAATAATACTGCCCCTATATACAAGAATATAACTACTATAATACTGCCCCTATGTACAAGAATATAACTACTATAATACTGCCCCTGTGTACAAAAATATAACTACTATAATACTGCCCCTATGTACAAGAATATAACTACTATAATACTGCCCCTATATACAAGAATATAACTACTATAATACTGCCCCCTATGTACAAGAATATAACTACTATAATACTGCTCCTATATACAAAAATATAACTACTATAATACTGCCCCTATGTACAAGAATATAACTACTATAATACTGCCCCTATGTACAAGAATATAACTACTATAATACTGCCCCTATATACAAGAATATAACTACTATAATACTTCCCCTATATACAAGAATATAACTACTATAATACTGCCCCCTATGTACAAGAATATAACTACTATAATACTGCCCCTATGTACAAGAATATAACTACTATAATACTGACCCGTATGTACAAGAATATAACTACTATAATACTGCCCCTATATACAAGAATATACCTACTATAATACTGCTCCTATATACAAGAATATAACTACTATAATACTGCCCCTATGTACAAGAATATAACTACTATAATACTGCTCCTATGTACAAGAATATAACTACTATAATACTGCCCCTATATACAAGAATATAACTACTATAATACTGCCCCTATATACAAGAATATAACTACTATAATACTGCCCCCTATATACAAGAATATAGCTACTATAATACTGCCCCTATATACAAGAATATAACTACTATAATACTGCCCCTATATACAAGAATATAACTACTATAATACTGCCCCTATGTACAAGAATATAACTACTATAATACTGCCCCTATGTACAAGAATATAACAACTATAATACTGCCCCTATATACAAGAATATAACTACTATAATACTGCCCCTATATACAAGAATATAACTACTATAATACTGCCCCTATATACAAGAATATAACTACTATAATACTGCCCCTATGTACAAGAATATAACTACTATAATACTGCCCCTGTGTACAAAAATATAACTACTACAATACTGCCCCTATGTACAAGAATATAACTACTATAATACTGCCCCTATGTACAAGAATAACCGGGGACAATACTGCCCCTATGTACAAGAATATAACTGCTATAATACTGCCCACTATGTACAAGAATATAACTACTATAATACTGCCCCTATGTACAAGAATATAACTACTATAATACTGCCTGCTATGTACAAGAATATAACTACTATAATACTGTCCCTATGTACAATAATATAACTACTATAATACTGCCCCCTATGTACAAGAATATAACTACTATAATACTGCCCCTATGTACAAGAATATAACAACTATAATACTGCCCCTATATACAAGAATATAACTACTATAATACTGCCCCTATATACAAGAATATAACTACTATAATACTGCCCCTATATACAAGAATATAACTACTATAATACTGCCCCTATGTACAAGAATATAACTACTATAATACTGCCCCTGTGTACAAAAATATAACTACTACAATACTGCCCCTATGTACAAGAATATAACTACTATAATACTGCCCCTATGTACAAGAATAACCGGGGACAATACTGCCCCTATGTACAAGAATATAACTGCTATAATACTGCCCACTATGTACAAGAATATAACTACTATAATACTGCCCCTATGTACAAGAATATAACTACTATAATACTGCCTGCTATGTACAAGAATATAACTACTATAATACTGTCCCTATGTACAATAATATAACTACTATAATACTGCCCCCTATGTACAAGAATATAACTACTATAATACTGCCCCTATATACAAGAATATAACTACTATAATACTGCTCCTATATACAAGAATATAACTACTATAATACTGCCCCCTATGTACAAGAATATAACTACTATAATACTGCCCCTATGTACAAGAATATAACTACTATAATACTGCCCCTGTGTACAAAAATATAACTACTATAATACTGCCCCTATGTACAAGAATATAACTACTATAATACTGCCCCTATATACAAGAATATAACTACTATAATACTGCCCCTATGTACAAGAATAACCGGGGACAATACTGCCCCTATGTACAAGAATATAACTACTATAATACTGCTCCTATGTACAAGAATATAACTACTATAATACTGCCCCTATATACAAGAATATAACTACTATAATACTGCCCCTATGTACAAGAATATAACTACTATAATACTGCTCCTATATACAAGAATATAACTACTATAATACTGCCCCTATGTACAAGAATATAACTACTATAATACTGCCCCCTATGTACAAGAATATAACTACTATAATACTGCTCCTATGTACAAGAATATAACTACTATAATACTGCCCCTATATACAAGAATATAACTACTATAATACTGCCCCTATATACAAGAATATAACTACTATAATACTGCTCCTATGTACAAGAATATAACTACTATAATACTGCCCCTGTGTACAAAAATATAACTACTATAATACTGTCCCTATGTACAAGAATATAACTACTATAATACTGCCCCCTATATACAAGAATATAGCTACTATAATACTGCCCCTATATACAAGAATATAGCTACTATAATACTGCCCCCTATATACAAGAATATAGCTACTATAATACTACCCCCTATATACAAGAATATAGCTACTATAATACTGCCCCTATATACAAGAATATAACTACTATAATACTGCCCCTATGTACAAGAATATAACTACTATAATACTGCCCCTGTGTACAAAAATATAACTACTATAATACTGCCCCTATGTACAAGAATATAACTACTATAATACTGCCCCTATATACAAGAATATAACTACTATAATACTGCCCCTATATACAAGAATATAACTACTATAATACTGCCCCTATATACAAGAATATAACTACTATAATACTGCCCTTATGTACAAGAATATAACTACTATAATACTGCTCATATGTACAGGAAAATAACTACTATAATACTGCTCCTATGTACAAGAATATAACTACTATAATACTGCCCCCTATGTACAAGAATATAACTACTATAATACTGCCCCCTATGTACAAGAATATAACTACTATAATACTGCCCCTATGTACAAGAATATAACTACTGGAATACTGCCCCTATGTACAAGAATATAACTACTATAATACTGCTCATATGTACAGGAATATAACTACTATAATACTGCTCATATGTACAGGAATATAACTACTATAATACTGCTCCAGGGGCAGTGTGTGGGGATATTTTGGAGAGGGACAGTGTGGTGGGAAATATTAGAGAGTAGTAGTGTGGGGGATATTATGAAGAGAGGCAGTGTGGGGGGATATTCTGGAGAGAGGCAGTGTGGGGGGCTATTACAGAAAGGGTCAGTATTATATTATGGAGAGGGGTAGTGTGGGGGGATATTATGGAGAGGGTCAGTGTGGGGGGGATATTATGGAAAGGGTCAGTGTTGGGGAATATTATGGAGAGGGTCTGTGTGGGGGGATATTGTGGAGAGGTTCAGTGTGGGGGATATTATGGAGAGGGTCAGTGTGGGGCGATATTGTGGAAAGGATCAGTGTAGGTGGGATATTATGGAGAGGGGCAGTGTGGGGGATATTTTGTGCAGGAAGCACAGTTTTGGGGAAATATTTTTTATGGGGTGTAGTATGTGATATATTTATATTTATGCGGCAGTATAATGATGCTCTTGTGTTGTGCCAGTCTTGTGTTGGGCTGTGTCTTGTGTTGAGTTGTGTCTTGTGTTGGTCTGTGTCTTGTGTTGGGCTGTGTCTTGTGTTGTGTCAGTCTTGTGTTGTGCCAGTCTTGTGTTGGGCTGTGTCTTGTGTTGGGCTGTGTCTTGTGTTGGGCTGTGTCTTGTGTTGTGTCAGTCTTGTGTTGGGCTGTGTCTTGTGTTTGGCTGTGTATTGTGTTGTGTCAGTCTTGTGTTGGGCTGTGTATTGTGTTGTGTCAGTCTTGTGTTGGGCTGTGTTTTGTGGTGTCAGTCTTGTGTTGGGCTGTGTCTTGTGTTGGGCTGTGTCTTGTGTTGGGCTGTGTCTTGTGATGGGCTGTGTCTTGTGTTGGGCTGTGTTTTGTGGTGTCAGTCTTGTGTTGGGCTGTGTCTTGTGTTGGGCTGTGTCTTGTGTTGGGCTGTGTCTTGTGTTGGGCTGTGTCTTGTGTTGTGTCAGTCTTGTGTTGGGCTGTGTCTCGTGTTGTGTCAGTCTTGTGTTGGGCTGTGTATTGTGTTTGGCTGTGTATTGTGTTGTGTCAGTCTTGTGTTGGGCTGTGTATTGTGTTGTGTCAGTCTTGTGTTGGGCTGTGTTTTGTGGTGTCAGTCTTGTGTTGGGCTGTGTCTTGTGTTGGGCTGTGTCTTGTGTTGGGCTGTGTCTTGTGATGGGCTGTGTCTTGTGTTGGACTGTGTCTTGTGTTGGACTGTGTCTTGTGTCAGTCTTGTGTTGGACTGTGTCTTGTGTTGTGTCAGTCTTGTGTTGGGCTGTGTCTTGTGTTGGACTGTGTCTTGTGTTGTGTCAGTCTTGTGTTGGGTTGTGTCTTGTGTTGGGCTGTGTCTTGTGTTGGGTTGTGTCTTGTGTTGGGCTGTGTCTTGTGTTGGGCTGTCTTGTGTTGGGCCAGTCTTGTGTTGGGTGAGTCTTGTGTTGGGCTGTGTCTTGTGTTGGGCCAGTCTTGTGTTGGGTCAGTCTTGTGTTGGGTGAGTCTTGTGTTGGGCTGTGTCTTGTGTTGGGCTGTGTCGTGTTGTGTCAGTCTTGTGTTGGGCTGTGTCTTGTGTTGGACTGTGTATTGTGTTGGGCTGTGTCTTGTGTTGGGCTGTGTCTTGTGTTGTGTCAGTCTTGTGTTGGGCTGTGTCTTGTGTTTGGCTGTGTATTGTGTTGTGTCAGTCTTGTGTTGGGCTGTGTATTGTGTTGTGTCAGTCTTGTGTTGGGCTGTGTTTTGTGGTGTCAGTCTTGTGTTGGGCTGTGTCTTGTGTTGGGCTGTGTCTTGTGTTGGGCTGTGTCTTGTGATGGGCTGTGTCTTGTGTTGGGCTGTGTTTTGTGGTGTCAGTCTTGTGTTGGGCTGTGTCTTGTGTTGGGCTGTGTCTTGTGTTGGGCTGTGTCTTGTGTTGGGCTGTGTCTTGTGTTGTGTCAGTCTTGTGTTGGGCTGTGTCTCGTGTTGTGTCAGTCTTGTGTTGGGCTGTGTATTGTGTTTGGCTGTGTATTGTGTTGTGTCAGTCTTGTGTTGGGCTGTGTATTGTGTTGTGTCAGTCTTGTGTTGGGCTGTGTTTTGTGGTGTCAGTCTTGTGTTGGGCTGTGTCTTGTGTTGGGCTGTGTCTTGTGTTGGGCTGTGTCTTGTGATGGGCTGTGTCTTGTGTTGGACTGTGTCTTGTGTTGGACTGTGTCTTGTGTCAGTCTTGTGTTGGACTGTGTCTTGTGTTGTGTCAGTCTTGTGTTGGGCTGTGTCTTGTGTTGGACTGTGTCTTGTGTTGTGTCAGTCTTGTGTTGGGTTGTGTCTTGTGTTGGGCTGTGTCTTGTGTTGGGTTGTGTCTTGTGTTGGGCTGTGTCTTGTGTTGGGCTGTCTTGTGTTGGGCCAGTCTTGTGTTGGGTGAGTCTTGTGTTGGGCTGTGTCTTGTGTTGGGCCAGTCTTGTGTTGGGTCAGTCTTGTGTTGGGTGAGTCTTGTGTTGGGCTGTGTCTTGTGTTGGGCTGTGTCGTGTTGTGTCAGTCTTGTGTTGGGCTGTGTCTTGTGTTGGACTGTGTCTTGTGTTGTGCCAGTCTTGTGTTGTGTCAGTCTTGTGTTGGGCTGTGTCTTTTGTTGTGTCAGTCTTGTGTTGGGCTGTGTCTTGTGTTGGGCTGTGTCATTTGTTGGGCTGTGTCTTGTGTTGGGTTAGTCTTCTGTTGGACTGTGTCTTGTGTTGTGTCAGTCTTGTGTTGGGCCAGTCTTGTGTTGGGCTGTGTCTTGTGTTGGGCTGTGTCTTGTGTTGGGCTGTGTCTTGTGTTGTGCGAGTCTTGTGTTGTGTCAGTCTTGTGTTGGGTTGTGTCTTGTGTTGGGCTGTGTCTTGTGTTGGGTTGTGTCTTGTGTTGGGCTGTGTCTTGTGTTGGGCTGTCTTGTGTTGGGCCAGTCTTGTGTTGGGTGAGTCTTGTGTTGGGCTGTGTCTTGTGTTGGGCCAGTCTTGTGTTGGGTCAGTCTTGTGTTGGACTGTGTCTTGTGTTGTGCCAGTCTTGTGTTGTGTCAGTCTTGTATTGGGCTGTGTCTTGTGTTGTGTCAGTCTTGTGTTGGGCTGTGTCTTGTGTTGGGCTCTGTCATTTGTTGGGCTGTGTCTTGTGTTGGGTTAGTCTTCTGTTGGACTGTGTCTTGTGTTGTGTCAGTCTTGTGTTGGGCCAGTCTTGTGTTGGGCTGTGTCTTGTGTTGGGCTGTGTCTTGTGTTGTGCGAGTCTTGTGTTGTGTCAGTCTTGTGTTGGGCTGTGTCATTTGTTGGGCTGTGTCTTGTGTTGGGTCAGTCTTGTGTTGGACTGTGTCTTGTGTTGTGTCAGTCTTGTGTTGGGCCAGTCTTGTGTTGGGCCAGTCTTGTGTTGGGCCAGTCTTGTGTTGGGTGAGTCTTGTCTTGGGCTGTGTCTTGTGTTGTGTCAGTCTTGTGTTGGGCTGTGTCTTGTGTTGGGCTGTCTTGTGTTGGGCTGTGTCTTGTGTTGGGCTGTGTCTTGTGTTGGGCTGTGTCTTGTGTTGGGCCAGTCTTGTGTTGGGGCAGTCTTGTGTTGAGCTGTGTCTTGTGTTGGACTATGTCTTGTGTTGGGTCAGTCTTGTGTTGGGCCAGTCTTGTGTTGGGCTAGTCTTGTGTTGGGCCGTCTCTTGTGTTGGGCTGTGTCTTGTGTTGGGCTGTGTCTTGTGTTGGGTGAGTCTTGTGTTGGGCCAGTCTTGTGTTGGGCCGTGTCTTGTGTTGGGCTGTGTCTTGTGTTGGGCTGTGTCTTGTGTTGGGTGAGTCTTGTGTTGGGCTAGTCTTGTGTTGGCCGTGTCTTGTGTTGGGCTGTGTCTTGTGTTGGGCTGTGTCTTGTGTTGGGTGAGTCTTGTGTTGGGTCAGTCTTGTGTTGGGCTGTGTCTTGTGTTGGGCTATGTCTTGTGTTGGGCCAGTCTTGTGTTGGGCCAGTCTTGTGTTGGGCCAGTCTTGTGTTGGGTCAGTCTTGTGTTGGGTCAGTCTTGTGTTGGGCCAGTCTTGTGTTGGGTCAGTCTTGTGTTGGGCCAGTCTTGTGTTGGGCCAGTCTTGTGTTGGGTCAGTCTTGTGTTGGGTTGTGTCTTGTGTTGGGCTGTCTTGTGTTGGGCTGTGTCTTGTGTTGGGCTGTGTCTTGTGATGTGGCAGTCTTGTGTTGGGCTGTGTCTTGTGATGTGGCAGTCTTGTGTTGGGCTGTGTCTTGTGTTGGGCTGTGTCTTGTGATGTGGCAGTCTTGTGTTGGGCTGTGTCTTGTGTTGGGCTGTGTCTTGTGATGTGGCAGTCTTGTGTTGGGCTGTGTCTTGTGTTGGGCTTTGTCTTGTGTTGTGCCAGTCTTGTGTTGGCTCAGTCTTGTGTTGGCTCAGTCTTGTATTGGGCTGTGTCTTGTGTTGGGTGAGTCTTGTGTTGGGCTGTGTCTTGTGTTGGGCTGTGTCTTGTGTTGGGCTGTCATTTGTTGGGCTGTGTCTTGTGTTGTGTCAGTCTTGTGTTGAACTGTGTCTTGTATTGTGTCAGTCTTGTGTTGGGCCAGTCTTGTGTTGGGTGAGTCTTGTCTTGGGCTGTGTCTTGTGTTGTGTTAGTCTTGTGTTGGGCTGTCTTGTGTTGGGCTGTGTCTTGTGTTGGGCTGTGTCTTGTGTTGGGCTGTGTCTTGTGTTGGGCCAGTCTTCTGTTGGGTGAGTCTTGTGTTGGGCCAGTCTTGTGTTGGGTCAGTGTTGTGTTGGGCCAGTTTTGTGTTGGGCCAGTCTTGTGTTGGGCTGTGTCTTGTGTCGTGTCCGTCTTGTGTTGTGTCCGTCTTGTGTTGGGTTGTGTCTTGTGTTGGGCTATGTCTTGTGTTGGGCTGTGTCTTGTGTTATGTCTTGTGTTGGGCTGTGTCTTGTGTTGGGCTGTGTCTTGTGTTGGGCCAGTCTTGTGTTGGGCCAGTCTTGTGTTGGGCCAGTCTTGTGTTGGGCCAGTCTTGTGTTGGGCCAGTCTTGTGTTGGGTCAGTCTTGTGTTGGGCCAGTCTTGTGTTGGGTCAGTCTTGTGTTGGGCCAGTCTTGTGTTGGGCCAGTCTTGTGTTGGGTCAGTCTTGTGTTGGGCTGTGTCTTGTGTTGGGCTGTGTCTTGTGTTGTGTCAGTCTTGTGTTGTGTCCGTCTTGTGTTGTGTCCGTCTTGTGTTGGGTTGTGTCTTGTGTTGGGTTGTGTCTTGTGTTGGGCTGTGTCTTGTGTTGGGCTGTGTCTTGTGTTGGGTTATGTCTTGTGTTGGGCTGTGTCTTGTGTTGGGCTGTGTCTTGTGTTGGGCCAGTCTTGTGTTGGGCCAGTCTTGTGTTGGGTCAGTCTTGTGTTGGGCCAGTCTTGTGTTGGGTCAGTCTTGTGTTGGGCCAGTCTTGTGTTGGGCCAGTGTTGTGTTGGGTCAGTCTTGTGTTGGGCTGTGTCTTGTGTTGGGCTGTGTCTTGTGTTGGGCTGTGTCTTGTGTTGGGCTTTGTCTTGTGTTGGGCTGTGTCTTGTGTTGGGCTGTGTCTTGTGTTGGGCTGTGTCTTGTGTTGGGCTGTGTCTTGTGTTGGGCTGTGTCTTGTGTTGTGCCAGTCTTGTGTTGGGTCAGTCTTGTGTTGGGCTGTGTCTTGTGTTGGGCTGTGTCTTGTGTTGGGTTCTCCATGGGGAGATAAGGTATGCACACCAGTGACTATGTAAGGGGAATACATGGAATAGCAGAAACTGCTGTGTGAATACTGACTTGAAAAATCCAATAGCTACATGTAAGAATGAAATGTGAAAAATGGAACCTGCATTACTGCCATGAACATATGAATCAAGAGAAATTTAGCTACTGAATTGATCAATGCAATAGAGCCCCAACACTACGCCAAAGTATTTCTCTACGTTGGGGTCCCTAGCTTGTGTGTGTCCTCTCATGCAGTTAAAAAACTTACCGTGTATGGAAAGCTGAGACCCAGGCTATTTATGCGTATGATATGGATTGGCAATAGGTGTGAGTGGGGAGGGTTCACAAACGAAAAACTACTAACAATAACGAATAACGTTTGGAACACCATTCTAAGTCTGAACTGGGTGCAAAAACCTAAAAAATAGCTATTGGATTTTTCAAGTCAGTATTCACACAGCAGTTTCTGCTATTCCATGTATTCCCCTTACATAGTCACTGGTGTGCATACCTTATCTCCCCATAGTGATGTTTTTTAGGTTTTTGCACCCAGTTCAGACTTAGAATGGTGTTCCAAACGTTATTCCTTATTGTTAGTAGTTTTTCGTTTGTGAACCCTCCCCACTCACACCTATTGCCAATCCACATCATACGCATATATATCCTGGGTCTCAGCTTCCCATACACGGTAGGTTTTTTAACTGCATGAGAGGACACACACAAGCTAGGGACCCCAACGTAGAGAAATACTTTGGCGTAGTGTTGGGGCTCTATTGCATTGATCAATTCAGTAGCTAAATTTCTCTTTATTCATATGTTCATGGCAGTAATGCAGATTCCATTTTTCACATTTTCACTCTTACATATAGCTATTGGATTTTTCATGTCAGTATTCACATAGCAGTTTCTGCTATTACATGTATTCCCCTTACATAGTCACTGGTGTGCATACCTTATCTCCCCATGGTGATGTTTTTTTAGGTTTTTGCACCCAGTTCAGACTTAGAATGGTGTTCCAAACGTTATTCCTTATTATTGTGTTGGGCTGTGTCTTGTGTTGGGCTGTGTCTTGTGTTGGGCTGTGTCTTGTGTTGCGCCAGTCTTGTGTTGGGCCAGTCTTGTGTTGGGCTGTGTCTTGTGTTGGGCTGTGTCTTGTGTTGGGTTCTGTCTTGTGTTGGGTCAGTCTTGTGTTGGGCTGTGTCTTGTGTTGGGCTGTGTCTTGTGTTGGGCTGTGTCTTGTGTTGGGTTCTGTCTTGTGTTGGGCTGTGTCTTGTGTTGGGCTGTGTCTTGTGTTGGGCTGTGTCTTGTGTTGGGTTCTGTCTTGTGTTGGGCCAGTCTTGTGTTGGGCTGTGTCTTGTGTTGGGCTGTGTCTTGTGTTGGGTTCTGTCTTGTGTTGGGTCAGTCTTGTGTTGGGCTGTGTCTTGTGTTGGGCTGTGTCTTGTGTTGGGTTCTGTCTTGTGTTGGGCTGTGTCTTGTGTTGGGTTCTGTCTTGTGTTGGGTCAGTCTTGTGTTGGGCTGTGTCTTGTGTTGGGCTGTGTCTTGTGTTGGGCTGTGTCTTGTGTTGGGTTCTGTCTTGTGTTGGGCTGTGTCTTGTGTTGGGCTGTGTCTTGTGTTGGGCTGTGTCTTGTGTTGGGTTCTGTCTTGTGTTGGGCCAGTCTTGTGTTGGGCTGTGTCTTGTGTTGGGCTGTGTCTTGTGTTGGGTTCTGTCTTGTGTTGGGTCAGTCTTGTGTTGGGCTGTGTCTTGTGTTGGGCTGTGTCTTGTGTTGGGTTCTGTCTTGTGTTGGGCTGTGTCTTGTGTTGGGTTCTGTCTTGTGTTGGGCTGTGTCTTGTGTTGGGCTGTGTCTTGTGTTGGGCTGTGTCTTGTGTTGGGTTCTTTACATTAAGGAATAACGTTTGGAACTCCATTCTATGTCTGAACTGGGTGCAAAAAACCTAAAAAACATCACTATGGGGAGATAAGGTATGCACACCAGTGACTATGGAAGGGGAATACATGGAATAGCAGAAACTGCTGTGTGAATACTGACATGAAAAATTCAATAGCTATTTGTAAAAATGAAATGTGAAAAATGGAACCTGCATTACTGCCATGAATATATGAATAAAGAGAAATTTAGCTACTGAATTGATCAATGCAGAAGAGCCCCAACACTACGCCAAAGTATTTCTCTACGTTGGGGTCCCTAGCTTGTGTGTGTCCTCTCATGCAGTTAAAAAACTTACCGTGTATGGGACGCTGAGACCCAGGCTATATATGCGTATAATGTGGATTGGCAATAGGTGTGTATGGGGAGGGTTCACAAACGAAAAACTACTAACATTAAGGAATAACGTTTGGAACTCCATTCTATGTCTGAACTGGGTGCAAAAAACCTAAAAAACATCACTATGGGGAGTCACTGGTGTGCATACCTTATCTCCCCATAGTGATGTTTTTTAGGTTTTTTGCACCCAGTTCAGACATAGAATGGAGTTCCAAACGTTATTCCTTAATGTTAGTAGTTTTTCGTTTGTGAACCCTCCCCATACACACCTATTGCCAATCCACATTATACGCATATATAGCCTGGGTCTCAGCGTCCCATACACGGTAAGTTTTTTAACTGCATGAGAGGACACACACAAGCTAGGGACCCCAACGTAGAGAAATACTTTGGCGTAGTGTTGGGGCTCTTCTGCATTGATCAATTCAGTAGCTAAATTTCTCTTTATTCATATATTCATGGCAGTAATGCAGGTTCCATTTTTCACATTTCATTTTTACAAATAGCTATTGAATTTTTCATGTCAGTATTCACACAGCAGTTTCTGCTATTCCATGTATTCCCCTTCCATAGTCACTGGTGTGCATACCTTGTGTTGGGTTCTGTCTTGTGTTGGGTTCTGTCTTGTGTTGGGTCAGTCTTGTGTTGGGCTGTGTCTTGTGTTGGGCTGTGTCTTGTGTTGGGTTCTGTCTTGTGTTGGGCTGTGTCTTGTGTTGGGTCAGTCTTGTGTTGGGCTGTGTCTTGTGTTGGGCTGTGTCTTGTGTTGGGTTCTGTCTTGTGTTGGGCTGTGTCTTGTGTTGGGTTCTGTCTTGTGTTGGGTTCTGTCTTGTGTTGGGTCAGTCTTGTGTTGGGCTGTGTCTTGTGTTGGGCTGTGTCTTGTGTTGGGTTCTGTCTTGTGTTGGGCTGTGTCTTGTGTTGGGTCAGTCTTGTGTTGGGCTGTGTCTTGTGTTGGGCTGTGTCTTGTGTTGCGTCCGTCTTGTGTTGTGCCGCTGTATGGGGCAGTGTGGAGGTACGAGCTGTGGGAGACATCTCATCTTGGTGTCTGTACTACCTGGAGACAAAAGAGTCGGGAAGAAGAACTCCAATCAGAGCAGATGTCACCTATAAGGCACCTGGATGTAAATGTTTAATACCGCTACTGCCTGCGTCTCATCAGTGCTGCGGTTTGTGTGTGACGATGGCTGATATTACTACACTCAGTATCTCATTACCATTGTTAAGGACCTGCTGGGAGTTGTAGATTCATGCGGACATTATAATTGATCACTGTACTAAGCTTGAGGTTATAGTCATCTTCTGATGGTTGTTCTGGCAACGCAATCACGTACTGATGGTGATTCTGGCAATGCATTCATGTACTGATGGTGGTTCTGACAACACAATCACGTACTGATGGTGGTTCAGGCAATGCATTCATGTATTGATGGTGGTTCTGACAATGCAATCACGTACTGATGGTGGTTCTGGCAATGCATTCATGTACTGATGGTGGTTCTGACAATGCATTTATGTACTGATGGTGGTTCTGACAATGCATTTATGTACTGATGGTGGTTCTGACAATGCATTCATGTATTGATGGAGGTTCTGACAATGCAATCACGTACTGATGGTGGTTCTGGCAATACAATCACGTACTGATGGTGGTTCTAGCAATGCAATCACGTTCTGATGGTGGTTCTGGCAATGCATTAATGTACTGATGGTGGTTCTGGCAACGCAATCGCATACTGATGGTGGTTGTGGCAACGCATTCCTGTTCTGATGGTGGTTTTGGCAACGCATACATG
Organism: Anomaloglossus baeobatrachus; assembly: GCF_048569485.1. NCBI lineage: Eukaryota > Metazoa > Chordata > Amphibia > Anura > Aromobatidae > Anomaloglossus > Anomaloglossus baeobatrachus. Next base: position 960,766,905 of record NC_134353.1, read on the forward strand.
TACTCATGGTGGGTCTGGCACCACATTTATCTACTGATGGTGGTTCTGGCTTTGCATTCATGTACTGACTATGGTTTTGGCGTTGCATTCATGTAGGATGGTGGTTCTGTAGCCAAATTCATGTACTGGCTGTGGTTCTAGCACCACATTCTTGTACAGGTGGTGGTTCTGGCACCGCATTCATGTACCGATAGTAGTTCTGACTAGAGATAAGCGAATCTGTGGAAGTTCGGCTCGGCGTGAGCAACTGAAACATACCTCCATGGGTTCGGACTTGGCCCAAACCACAATGGAAGTCATTGATTGGCAGTGCGGGTCTCCGCCGACAACAGCCAGCCATAAGCAGATCACTTCTGGAGGCAGGGTTTTTCCTTTCTTTTTGTTTTGGGGGGGGGTTGCACATTTGATAACACTGTTCTTACCCCCAGTGCAAGCCATGTCAACACTGCCAGCGGCTCGCACTGGGCAGAGCGTACCTGAGCGCAGCGATGCTTGCGTGAGTGAAATTCATACATAAAGCATGCAAACTCTGTTTTTTTTAAAAAGTCAGAATTTGCCTGAACATGAAACACTGAACCTCGCTCCTCTCTAGTTCTGACACCTCATTCTTGTACTAAGTCTGGTTGTGGCGTTGCAATCATGTACCTATGGTGGCTCTGACCCCGCATTCATGTACTCATGATGGTTCTAGCGCCGTATTCATGTACCGACACCACATTCTTGTACTGATGGTGGTTCTGTCACCACATTCATATACTGATAATAAATGAATGCAGTGCCAGAACCACTAACAATGGTTCTGGCTGCGCATTCATGTACTGACTGTAGTCTTGGCACCACATTCATGTAACTATGGTGGTTCTGGCACCGCATTCATGCACTCATTGTGGTTTTGGCACCAAATTCATGTACAGATAGTGATTCTGGCACTGGATTCATATACTGACTATGGTTCAGGCGCCACATTCATGTACTGACTGTGGTTCTGGCACCACATTCATGTAACTATGCCAATTCTGGCGTCGCATTCATGCACTGATTGTGGTTCTGGTGCCACATTTATGTACAGATAGTGGTTCTGGCACCGCATTCATTTACTGACTATGGTTCAGGTGCCGCTCTCATGTACAGACTGTGGTTGTGGCGCTGAATTTATGTAGCAATGGTGATTCTGGAGCCGCTTTCATGCACTGATTGTGGTTCTGGTGCCAAATTCATGTAATGACTGTGATTCTGGCACTACATTCATATAGCGATGGTGGTTATGGTACCACATTCATGTACTGATGGTGGTTCTGGTACCGCATTCATGTACTGACGGTGGTTCTAGTCCCGCATTCATGACAGTGATTCCGACACCGCATTCTTGAACTGACTGTGGTTCTGGCACCGCATTCATATGCCAATGGTTGATCTGGCACCACATTCATGTACCAATAGTGGTCCTGGCACCGCATTCATGTACTTACTGCAGGCCTGGCACCACATTAATGTACAGACGATGGTTCTGGTCTTGCATTCATGTATTGACTCTGGTTCTAGCACCGCATTCACGTATCGATGCTGGTTTTGGTACCACATTCATGCAGAGAAGGTAGTTCTGGCACCGCATTCATGTTCTGACTGTGGTTCTGATGCTGCATCATGTTTAACTGGTGGTTTTGGCGCAGCATTTATGTATTAACAGTGATTGTGTCCCTGGATTTATGTACTCACAGTGGTTCTGGCATCACATTCATGTACTGACAGTGGTTCTAATGCAACATTCGTTTACGGACAGTGGTTCTGGTGTTGCATTCGTGTAGTGACGGTGGTTCTGGTGCCGCATTTGTGCAATGACAGTGCTTCTGTGTACTGACAAAGGTAATGGTGCCAAATTTATGTACTAATGGTGGTTTTGGCACTGCATTCAAGTACAGATGGTAGTTCTGTTACCGCATTCATATAGTGACGGTGGTTATGGCACCACATTCATGTACTTACAGCAGTTTTCATTATGATAAAACTTAAAAATCCAGAAAACGTAAAGCTTATGAGGCGAATTTGGCGAGTTTCTGCTCCAAAAACTCAGTGTAACTTAGTGTATCGTCATAATTATTTTGTGGAGCAGAATCTCTCCAATCCTCTGCAACTACTCTTGGTTCTGATGATGTATTAATGTACTGATGGTGGTACTGGTGATGTATTAATGTACTGATTGTGGTTCAGATGATGTATTAATGTACTGATGGTGGTTCTGGTGATGTATTAATGTACTGATGGTGGTTCTGGTGATGTATTAATATACTGATGGTGGTTCTGATGATGTATTAATGTACTGATGGTGGTTCTGGTGATGTATTAATGTACTGATGGTGGTTCTGGCGATGTATTAATGTACTGATGGTGGTTCTGGTGATGTATTAATATACTGATGGTGGTTCTGATGATGTATTAATGTACTGATGGTGGTTCTGGTGATGTATTAATGTACTGATGGTGGTTCTGGTGATGTATTAATGTACTGATGGTGGTTCTGGTGATGTATTAATGTACTGATGGTGGTTCTGGTGATGTATTAATGTACTGATGGTGGTTCTGGTGATGTATTAATGTACTGATGGTGGTTCTGGTGAAGTATTATTGTACTGATGGTGGTTCTGATGATGTATTAATGTACTGATGGTGTTTCTGGTGATGTATTAATGTACTGATGGTGGTTGTGGTGATGTACTAATGTACTGATGGTGGTTGTGGTAATGTATTAATGTACTGATGGTGGTTCTGATGATGTATTAATGTACTGATTGTGGTTCTGGTGATGTATTAATGTACTGATATTGGTTCTGTTGATGTATTAATGTACTGATGGTGGTTCTGGTGATGTATTAATGTACTGATGGTGGTTCTGGTGATGTATTAATGTACTGATTGTGGTTCTGATGATGTATTAATGTACTGATGGTGGTTCTGGTGATGTATTAATGTACTGATATTGCTTCTGGTGATGTATTCATGTAAGTTCCCCTTTAATTTGTTTTGTGTACCTGTGACTGATTTAGTATGACAATGCAGTTCTCGGACCACAAATATGTTGTGCACCCCTGGTCCTGGTTCTGTGAGATTTCTGGGGAGGCTCAGTGAGTCAGTAGCTGACAGGCAGCAGTATCCGGCACGCTCTGTTCTCTGTTGCACATCGATTCCTCCGGGCCATAATTAGAAGCCGGTGTTCCTTTGAATCGGACTTGGCCGCGGCTCCTGCCGTCTGTGCTGCGCTTTCCTCTCTCGTTAAACATTCTGCCAGTCTACACAAGCACAGGCATTCATGCGGGGACTGGCATCGGTTATGTCTGGCAACAGATAACTATGACATGTTGGCCAAAACTGATGAGCTGGTGGTGTCCGGCGCTGATCATGTCCAGGCGGTCACATCTTGCACGGACACACATGTATTCACACATCTGACGTTTCGGTGACAGATTCCCATTAACGAGCAGTCAGTGGTGGACAGGAAGATTAATGGGACGGCTGCATCATTGCCGATCCCGTGGGGCCCCTTCTGTCCGCCCAATATCCTGCACCCCCCACCCATCACTGCAGATGAGACCCCATATGGGCTGCCACCAGTAATAAGAGGTGGGGACATCAGCTTCATCCTGGGCAGATGTGTCCAGGAGCCAGGACAGAGCCGGCGCCCCCCCTGGGGGACACCGCACATCACCCCCCGCTGCACTCTGTCTTAAAGGGGCACGGTTCAGAAATAAAACACAGAGACATTGATCACATGCAGACATTGACAACATTACAGAAGAGCTGCAGCCAGTGGATCGGACCCCCACACCGGACCACCCACACGTGGCCTTCATAATGTGAATGTTACTAAAACAGCAGCTAAAAAGCTGCAAGGTGTGAATAAAACTACCACGATGTGAGGGGGGGGGGCGCACGTCATCATCACCACCATCATCACCACCATCATCAGTCATCTTCAGGAGTCTCCCCGCCCGGTCAAGCTGTTAAAGGGACACCACCTAACATACGGCCTTACAAATGGATGCATATGAGCCAGCGCTGTAGATAGGGGGCAGTATCGTGACCGCCACACCACATAAGACCCCCCACACCACATGAGACCCCCCGCGCCACATCAGACCCCCCTGCGCCACATCAGACCCCCCGCACCACATCAGACCCCCCCGTGCCACATCAGACCCCCCGTGCCACATCAGACCCCCCGTGCCATATCAGACCCCCCGCGCCACATCAGACCCCCCCGCGCCACATCAGACCCCCCGCACCACATCAGACCCCCTGCGCCACATGAGAGTCCCCGCGCCACATCAGACCCCCCGCGCCACATCAGACCCCCCCGCGCCACATCAGACCCCCCCCACGCCACATAAGACCCCCCGCGCCACATCAGACCCCCCGCACATCAGACCCCCTGCGCCACATGAGAGTCCCCGCGCCACATCAGACCCCCTGCACCACATCAGACCCCCTGCGCCACATGAGAGTCCCCGCGCCACATCAGACCCCCCGCGCCACATCAGACCCCCCCGCGCCACATCAGACCCCCCCCGTGCCACATCAGACCCCCCGCGCCACATCAGACCCCCTGCGCCACATGAGAGTCCCCGCGCCACATCAGACCCCCCGCGCCACATCAGACCCCCCCGCGCCACATCAGACCCCCCCCACGCCACATAAGACCCCCCGCGCCACATGAGACCCCCCGCGCCACATGAGAGCCCCCCACACCACATGAGACCCCCCGCGCCATATCAGACCCCCCGCACCACATGAGACCCCCGCACCACATGAGACCAACCCACGCCACATCAGACCCCTGCACCACAGGAGACCCCTGAGCCACATGAGAGCCCCTCACGTCACATGAGAGCCCCCCACACCACATGAGAGCCCTGCACAACATGAGAGCCCCCCACACCACATGATAGCCCACCACACCACATGAGAGCCCCCCACACCACACGAGACCCTCCGCGCCACATGAGAGTCCCCGCGCCACATGAGAGTCCCCGCACCACATGAGACCCCACACCACATGAAAATCCCATGCCACATGAGAGTCTCCCACGTCACATGAGAGCCCCCACGCGACAAGAGAGCCCCCCACGCCACATGAGAGCCCCCGCACCACATGAGCCCCCCCTGCGCCACATCAGACCCCCCGCGCCACATCAGACCCCCCGCGCCACATCAGACCCCCCGCGCCACATCAGACCCCTGCACCACAGGAGCCCCCCGCGCCACATGAGAGCCCCACACGCCACATGAGTGCCCCCCACACATGAGACCCCTGCACCACATGAGAGCCCCCCACACCACATGAGAGCCCCCCACGCCACATGAGAGCCCCCCACACCACATGAGAGCCCCCCACACCCCATCAGACACCTGCACCACATGAGAGTCCCCGCGCCACATGAGAGTCCCCACGCCACATGAGAGCCCCCCACACCACATGAGAGCCCCCCACACCCCATCAGACACCTGCACCACATGAGAGTCCCCGCGCCACAGGAGAGTCCCCACGCCACAGGAGACCCCCACACCACATGAGACCCCCGCACCACATGAGAGCTCTCCACACCACATGAGAGCCCCCTACGCCACATGAGTGCCCCCCACAAATGAGACCCCTGCACCACATGAGAGCCCCCCACACCACATGAGAGCCCCCCACATCTCATCAGACCCCTGCACCACATGAGACCCTCCGCGCCACATGAAAGTCCCCGCGCCACAGGAGAGTCCCACACCACATGAGACTCCCACACCACATGAGAGCCCCCCACGGCACATGAGACTCCCGCGCCACATGAGAGCCCCCCACGACATGAGACCCCTGCCCCCACAGCACTGTACCCTCCGACACCCCCACATATTAGAAGTCTTCATTAGAGCGCCCCTTTAAGAACCATCTGCGATGCCAGACATGCACATTGTTGTAAATCTGCCATTTTCTGGTGGTCTCCCCCATGGACGGCTGGATGACATTACAGTATGGCGTCCCACCCACGTCTGGACGCATTTTCCACCGTCTTTAATATTCAGCGGCTGCCGGGAAGGATGATCAGATAATGGCTCATAAGAGTCATTGATTGACGCTGAGACGGCTCCGCTCCCCGGGGCCCCCGGCTCCAATCTGTAACGGGAGGGCAGACACCGGTATTACTATGTATGAGGCCTCCGGTCACCGGGGTCCGGGCAACGGCAGACACCATACACAGCGAGCGCAATGAGGGGGAACGGGGGCCCAAAGAGTGACCCCAACAATGTGCCAATAAAGACTGCAACCTGGGGATGACAGAGGCACCGGGGACAGAGAATAATACCGCCATACAATGCCAACACTATACCACCGAAATAATACTACAGAAATACATCTACATAACAAGTGTATAATACCGCCATACAATGGCAACACAATACCACCGAAATAATACTCAAGAAATACATCTATATAACAAGTGTATAATACCGCCATACAATGCCAACACAATACCACCGAAATAATACTCAAGAACTACATCTACATAACAAGGGTATAATACTGCCATACAATGCCAACACAATACCACCGAAATACATCTACATAACAAGTGTATAATACTGCCATATAATGCCAACACAAAACAACCGAAATACAGAAGAAATACATCTACATAACAAGTGTATAATACTGCCATACAATGCCAACACAATACCACCGAAATAATACTCAAGAAATACATCTACATAACAAGTGTATAATACTGCTATACAATGCCAACACAATACCACCGAAATAATACTCAAGAAATACATCTACATAACAAGTGTATAATACCGCCATACAATACCAACACAATACCACCGAAATAATACTCAAGAAATACATCTACATAACAAGTGTATAATACCGCCATACAATGCCAACACAATACCACCGACATACATCTACATAACAAGTGTATAATACCGCCATACAATGCCAACACAATACAACCGAAATACAGAAGAAATACATCTACATAACAAGTGTATAATACTGCCATACAATGCCAACACAATACCACCGAAATACAGAAGAAATAGATCTACACAGCAAGTGTATAATACTGCCATACAATGCCAACACAATACCACCGAAATACAGAAGAAATACATCAACATAACAAGTGTATAATACTGCCATACAATGCCAACACAATACCACCGAAATACAGAAGAAATACATCTACATAACAAGGTTATAATACTGCCATACAATGCCAACACAATACCACCGAAATACAGAAGAAATACATCTACATAACAAGGTTATAATACTGCCATACAATGCCAACACAATACCACCGAAATACATCTACATAACAAGTGTATAATACTGCCATACAATGCCAACACAATAACACCGAAATACAGAAGAAATACATCTACATAACAAGGGTATAATACTGCCATACAATGCCAACACAAAAGCACCGAAATACAGAAGAAATACATCTACATAACAAGGTTATAATACTGCCATACAATGCCAACACAATACCACCGAAATACATCTACATAACAAGTGTATAATACTGCCATACAATGCCAACACAATACCACCGAAATACAGAAGAAATACATCTACATAACAAGGGTATAATACTGCCATACAATGCCAACACAATACCACCGAAATACAGAAGAAATACATCTACATAACAAGTGTATAATACTGCCATACAATGCCAACACAATACCACCGAAATACAGAAGAAATACATCTACATAACAAGTGTATAATACTGCCATACAATGCCAACACAATACCACCGAAATACAGAGGAAATACATCTACATAACAAGGTTATAATACTGCTATACAATGCCAACACAATACCACCGAAATACAGAGGAAATACATCTACATAACAAGTGTATAATACTGCCATACAATGCCAACACAATACCACCGCAATAATACTCAAGAAATACATCTACATAAGTGTATAATACTGCCATACAATGCCAACATAATACAACTGAAATACAGAGGAAATACATCTACATAACAAGGGTATAATACTGCCATACAATGCCAACACAATACCACCGAAATACATCTACATAACAAGTGTATAATACTGCCATACAATGCCAACACAATACCACCGAAATACATCTACATAACAAGGGTATAATACTGCCATACAATGCCAACACAATACCACCGAAATACATCTACATAACAAGTGTATAATACTGCCATACAATGCCAACACGCCAACACAATACCACCGAAATACATCTACATAACAAGTGTATAATACTGCTATACAATGCCAACACAATACCACCGAAATAGAGAAGAAATACATCTACATAACAAGGGTATAATACTGCTATACAATGCCAACACAATACAACCGAAATACAGAGGAAATACATCTACATAACAAGGGTATAATACTGCTATACAATGCCAACACAATACCACCGAAATACAGAGGAAATACATCTACATAACAAGGGTATAATACTGCCATACAATGCCAACACAATACCACCGAAATACAGAAGAAATACATCAACATAACAAGTGTATAATACTGCCTGTGAGGTAAATCCGGAGAGATGACGATAAATCATGATATTCAAGTATGTCAGGAAGCCCTCTCCTGGTGTCAACCCCCCTTTCCCCCACACAACTGGTTTAGCAACAAACTCCATGGCCATGTCCTGTGATATGGAAATTAGGTGGCTTTAGGACAAAGGACACAGGATGACTCCCTGCCGTCACCCTGTAACAAAAGTTGTATCTCATTAGCAAGGCTATGGAACTAGCAGACAGAACGACTCCAGTAAAAAATGGTTCATATCTCGCAAGCCATATTTCCGATAAATATGGCAACCATAAAAATGGTGTCTCCGCATGCAGACGATGCCGGCACACCCTTTTTATGGGAGCAGGACATTGGGAAATGCCCCAGGCGTGATATCAGCCAATGGGGAACTGGCAGACAGGTCATGAGTCCCCTCGTTCTGTAGCTAAATTCATAACTGTCACAATGAGAGCATTGGCGTCTGCCTACGACGCTCCCAGGCAAAGTTATAGCCAAAATCCCCTTTGCTGGATAATTCTGATCCATGCAGGGGGAGTGGCAGTGCTTCCCTGTGAGGTCACTAAGGTAGGAGGGGACCTGGATCTGCCCAGGTTGATAACCCTACTTCGGCCATTTTCCAGCGTTCTTCTGCTCGGGGGCCTGGTTGGGACAGACCTGTGAGAGAGTTCCTGGAAACCTGGTCTACAGCGCCCCCCTGTGGCCAGACGCACAAGGTAACTGATTGAATTGCATACCTGTTGTAAACCATGCTTTATCTGTAACTGTACTCTGACATATGTATATTCTGTAGATTCCCTATTGTATATATTGTAGTTTCTAGTGTGCTTTAGGCGATTAAATTATATAATTAATCTTGGGCTGTTCTGTTATCTCGATCTTGAATCCCACGTCTGTGTGTTCGGCTAATAGTTACCGTGAAGCGGTTGGTGGCAGCGAGTTGTGCCAAGGATTATTGTGGGGAGGCCAGTGAGATTCGGGAAGATATTATATATTCCGCCCGCGGAGGTCGGGGGAATATATACCCTCCTCTCACCGGGGACCCTTCAATAATCGGCATAAGTAGTATAGCGGCCTCCTTGCTTATTGTCGGGCAATTCCATAATTGGCCTGACTATAAGAGGGGCGCTAGAGAGCGCGTCACGTGCTCTGTCTGTCGGTCGGGAGGTATAAAGGAGGGGTGACCCCCACTTGTTACCCCCCGATTGTGACGTACTGGTAGCCAGCGCGGGGGATTTCTGAGTGACCCCCCCCCGGTGGTTTGTGACATATTGGTGGCAAGCGGTGGGATCGAGATAATAGTGTGTGTGAGTGTGAGACCCATACTCCCAGACACTAAAGACTGCCTGCAGCAGCTGTGGCTGCTGGGGTCTTCAGACTAGCTCAACACTAGAGTGTCAGAGTGCAGATACTGTAAGGTGTGTGGAGGCATCAGGTGTCAGTTCTGTGTCAGTGACCAAAGTCTGCAACAATGGCTGATAGCACCAGGAGCAAAGCCAAAGGAATGGCCGATGCTCAGGCCAGAGACGATGAGGAGGTTGTCCACGAGCCCTCCAGGAGCTCGACGCCAGAAAGCCGTTCTGCCGAGGACATTGCACAACCTGGCACTGCTGGACAAGATGAGGAGGAGCTCGCCCAAGGTTCCTCAACGAGCCAGATGCCAGCCCTCCGCTCTGCAATGGACAGTGAAGCACCAGGCTCCGCAGCGGGCCGCAGATCACCACGTGCCATTCCACCGAGCCTGGGAGGCTCGGATAGCCTTCTTCAAATGGCTATGGCCCTTCTCCAGGCTGGAGACCGGGATACCTACGAGATACTCATGGCAGAGCGCAGGGCAGAGCGGCAGGCAGCGCGTGAAGAGCGCCAGGCAGAGCGTGAGGCTGCGGAGCGACGGCAACAGGCAGACCGTGACCACCAGCTGCAGCTAGCTCAGCTCCGGCCCTCATCAGCCACACGTGACCTTCAAGACACCAAACTTCCAAAGGTCCGTGTTGAGGACTTCCCAGTGCTGGAGAAGGATGGAGACTTGGACTCTTTCTTGACTGCTTTTGAGCGGACTTGCTTGCAGCACCATCTGAACAAGGACCAGTGGGCCAAATACCTGACCCCCCGTTTAAGGGGTAAGGCCCTGGATATCCTTGGGGACTTGCCTGCTGAGGCAGATCAGGGCTACGACACCATCAAGCGGGCCCTGATCCAACAGTACAACCTCACCCCGGAGTCCTACCGCAAGAAGTTCCGGAGCCTACAGAAGGGACCAAAGGACTCCTGGGCTGACCACAGGCGGGCACTTGCCCGAGCTGCCGACCACTGGACCCAAGGCCTGCAGCTTTCCACCGGACCGGAGATCCTGGACTTGTTCATCACGGAGCAACTCTTGTGGAACTGCCCTGAGGATCTCCGCCAGTTCATCCGAGACCAGAAGCCAAAGGGGTCCACGGCTACAGCTGCCCTTGCCGATGACTACACCAACAACCGGGCCCCTGAGGCCAGGAGAGCGGCCACCAGCAGCACCTGGAGAGGGGGTAAGATGAATTCTGCGACTGCCCCACCTGCCCCTAGACTGCAGGGGGTGTCCCCCTCAACTCCCCTCTCCAGGCCCGTGGCAGAACCAAGACGGTGCCACCAGTGCAACCTACCTGGACACTTCAAGGCCATGTGCCCTCAGCGTCCCAAGACCCCGGCTCCGTCCCCGTCCCAAGGGCCGCCCAAGGTGTATTGTGTGGGTGGGGGTGGTGGTAGGTCCCTGGACAGCTTCCAACCTGTCACCGTCGGCCAGTCTGTGACCATAGGACTGCGAGACAGCGCCTCGGAGGTGACTCTGGTGCGGCCTGAGATGGTGTCCCCCCAAGACTTGATCCCTGGAAAAACCCTCGCTGTCTCCGGGATTGGAGGCATTGACCCGGCGCTGCCTGTTGCTGACATTTATGTGGACTGGGGCGCAGGGCGAGGGGTGAGGGAGGTGGGGGTAACTGATCGGATCCCTGCAAACGTGCTACTTGGGACAGATTTGGGGCAAATAACCTCCCAGTTTGGCCCCGCCCCAAAGGCTGAACCTTCAGCCAGTGCTGACGTGCCTCCGGACAATGTTAATGTGTTATCTATGAATGATGTAAGGGAGGAGGGAGTGAACTCTGATATTTCTGCTTGCACAGACACCATAGACACACACGCAGCTGCAGCTGTGACAGGGGAGGGGGTCAGAGAAAGGTGTGACAATGCCTCTACAAGTAACCAGCCTGTGAGCTGGGATCTGCTGCCCTCTGCAGGGATAAGCAGAGAGCAGGGTGCTGCAGGGGGAGGACCAGTGTGTGGGGTGGGGGCTACCACAGCAAATGTGGGGTCCCCAGAGATTTCACAGCGGGGTTCTGTTGCTGCAGGGGGGGAACAGGCAGGTGAGATTGGGGCCGGTCCAGGAGCGGAAGTGCTCCCAGGTAAGATCTCGGTGCAGGGTTCCCCCACAACCGGGGTGTCAGGAAGCCAGGTAGGTCTGCCTGAACCGGCGACTTGGTCAGGAACGGAGGAGGAGCAGGCACGACCCACGGTCGCAGCGGCTGTGGCCGCTGTCACCCGCAGTGGGAGTGCTGGAAGCCAAGGGGCCTCCCGGAGGTCCGATAGCTCTTCCCCTTCTGACCAAGTGGCAGCCGAGTCAGGTGGAGGCCAGGACACAGGTCCCGGGGTACTGACCGAAGATGTGACAGTCTCGTCGATTCTGGCCACATCTAGTCAGGAGTTTCAGGCAGCGTTAGAAGCTGACGACAGCCTGAAAGCTCTAAAGGAGCAGGCGGCACAGCCTCCCTCGGACTCGGACCCGGAGCGAGTGGTCTGGGGCCAAGGACGGCTGTACCGGGCCACGGTCCAGCAGGGTTCACCGGAGGCGTGGCCCAGGGACCGACAGTTGGTGGTACCCTATCCGTTCCGGACGGAGTTGTTGCGGATCGCACATGAGATTCCGATGGCCGGACACCTAGGGATCGCTAAGACCAAGGCCAGGTTAAACCAGCATTTCTACTGGCCAAAAATGGGGGCCGATGTGGCTGCCTACTGCCGTTCGTGTGAAACCTGTCAGAGAGTGGGGAAGGCGGGGCCACGCCCCAAAGCCCCACTGGTATCTCTGCCAATCATCGATGAGCCTTTCAGGAGGGTGGCTGTGGATCTGGTCGGCCCGCTGGCCATCCCCAGCAGCTCCGGGAAACGCTTCATACTGACGGTAGTGGACTATGCCACCCGGTACCCAGAAGCAGTGGCCTTGTCGTCCATTCGGGCTGACAAGGTGGCCACCGCATTGCTGGAGATTTTCTCCCGAGTGGGTTTTCCCCAGGAAATGCTCACCGACCGGGGGACCCAATTCATGTCCCAGCTGATGGAGACCCTCTGTAAGCAAGTCCAGGTGCGACATCTGGTGGCCAGCCCGTACCATCCACAGACTAATGGCCTGTGCGAGCGGTTCAATGGCACCTTAAAGCAGATGCTTAAGATGTTGGTCGACTCCCATGGGCGTGACTGGGAGCGGTATCTCCCACACCTGTTATTTGCTTACCGGGAGGTTCCACAGGCCTCAACAGGATTCTCACCGTTTGAGCTCCTGTACGGGCGACGTGTGCGGGGCCCCCTGGCTCTGGTGAAAGAGGCTTGGGAAGGGGATTTGGCCACCCCTGGAGTGTCGGTTATCGAGTATGTCATGCGCTTCCGGGACAAAATGCAGGCCTTGACGCAACTGGTACACGACAATATGGCTCAAGCCCAGGCTGATCAGAAGCGTTGGTACGACCAGAACGCTTGTGAGAGGACCTACCAAGTGGGTCAAGAGGTGTGGGTACTGGTCCCCGTACCACAGGACAAGCTTCAGGCAGCCTGGGAAGGCCCATACCTCGTGTACCAGCAGCTCAACCCTGTGACGTACCTGGTCACCCTGGACCCTGCCCGTGGAAGGCGGAAGCCCTTCCATGTGAACATGATGAAGGCACATCATGAGCGGGAGGCATGTGCGCTCCCCGTGTGCAACCTGCCCGAGGAGGGAGAAGCGGAAACCCTCTTGGATATGCTAGCCCAGGTTAGGGCAGGCGGATCCATTGAGGATGTGGAGGTTGGCCACCAGCTCTTGGAGGACCAACGGTCCCAGCTGTGGGCCACCCTACACCCCTTCCGGGGGTTGTTTACCAACCAGCCCGGAAGGACTGACTTGGCTGTCCATCACGTGGACACTGGGGATCATCCCCCGATCCGGCGTTCAGCATATCGGGTCTCCCTGGAGGTGCAGCAACACATGCGCCAGGAGATTGACGAGATGCTGGAGCTGGGGGTGATCCAGGCATCCAACAGCGCTTGGGCCTCGCCTGTAGTCCTCGTCCCTAAGAAGGACCGAACCACTCGGTTCTGCGTGGACTACAGGGGGCTCAATGCGGTCACGGTCGCCGATGCGTACCCAATGCCACGCATCGATGACCTGCTCGATCAGTTGGCCGGGGCTCAGTACCTGACCATCATGGATCTGAGCCGGGGATATTGGCAGATCCCCCTGACTCACAAGGCCAGGGAACGCTCTGCCTTTATTACCCCATTTGGACTGTACGAGTCCACGGTGATGCCATTCGGGATGAGGAATGCCCCTGCCACTTTCCAGCGGATGGTCAACACCCTGCTCAAGGGACTTGAAGGGTACGCGGCCGCGTACCTGGATGACATTGCCGTCTTCAGTCCCACCTGGGAGGACCACCTAGAGCATCTAGCACAGGTGCTCAGGCGGATCCACCGGGCAGGTTTGACCATCAAGCCGGGAAAGTGTCAGCTGGCCATGAGCGAGGTCCAGTACCTCGGTCACCGGGTAGGTGGGAGAACACTGAAGCCCGAGCCTGAGAAAGTGGAGGCCATCGCATCCTGGCCTACCCCCAGGACCAAGAAGCAGGTGATGTCCTTCTTGGGGACCGCTGGGTACTATAGGAGGTTTGTTCCATGCTATAGTAGCCTGGCAAAGCCCTTGACGGACCTCACCAAGAAGAAGCTGCCCTCTGCAGTCGATTGGACAATGGACTGCGAGACAGCCTTCCGGGCCCTAAAGGACGCCCTGTCCAGCCCGCCCGTGCTACAGGCAGCCGACTTCACGCGGCCGTTTGTAGTACAGACCGACGCCAGTGACTTCGGCCTCGGTGCGGTGCTCAGCCAGGTGGACTCTGCGAGCCAAGAGCACCCAGTCTTGTACCTGAGCAGGAAGCTGTTACCAAGGGAAGTTGCCTATTCCACGATGGAGAAGGAGTGCCTGGCCATAGTGTGGGCCCTGCAGCGTCTGCAACCCTATCTATACGGGCGCCACTTCATCGTGGAGACGGACCACAATCCCCTCAGCTGGTTGCACACCGTCTCTGGGACGAATGGGCGATTGTTGCGATGGAGCCTTGCGCTCCAGCAATACAACTTCACCATTCGCCACAAAAGGGGCCGTGACCACGGTAACGCAGACGGGCTGTCCCGACAAGGAGAGGTCGCGGACGGGCGCACGGGGGAACACCGGAGTGTGCTGCCCCCTAGCGCCCTCAAAAGGGGGGAGGTGTGAGGTAAATCCGGAGAGATGACGATAAATCATGATATTCAAGTATGTCAGGAAGCCCTCTCCTGGTGTCAACCCCCCTTTCCCCCACACAACTGGTTTAGCAACAAACTCCATGGCCATGTCCTGTGATATGGAAATTAGGTGGCTTTAGGACAAAGGACACAGGATGACTCCCTGCCGTCACCCTGTAACAAAAGTTGTATCTCATTAGCAAGGCTATGGAACTAGCAGACAGAACGACTCCAGTAAAAAATGGTTCATATCTCGCAAGCCATATTTCCGATAAATATGGCAACCATAAAAATGGTGTCTCCGCATGCAGACGATGCCGGCACACCCTTTTTATGGGAGCAGGACATTGGGAAATGCCCCAGGCGTGATATCAGCCAATGGGGAACTGGCAGACAGGTCATGAGTCCCCTCGTTCTGTAGCTAAATTCATAACTGTCACAATGAGAGCATTGGCGTCTGCCTACGACGCTCCCAGGCAAAGTTATAGCCAAAATCCCCTTTGCTGGATAATTCTGATCCATGCAGGGGGAGTGGCAGTGCTTCCCTGTGAGGTCACTAAGGTAGGAGGGGACCTGGATCTGCCCAGGTTGATAACCCTACTTCGGCCATTTTCCAGCGTTCTTCTGCTCGGGGGCCTGGTTGGGACAGACCTGTGAGAGAGTTCCTGGAAACCTGGTCTACAGCGCCCCCCTGTGGCCAGACGCACAAGGTAACTGATTGAATTGCATACCTGTTGTAAACCATGCTTTATCTGTAACTGTACTCTGACATATGTATATTCTGTAGATTCCCTATTGTATATATTGTAGTTTCTAGTGTGCTTTAGGCGATTAAATTATATAATTAATCTTGGGCTGTTCTGTTATCTCGATCTTGAATCCCACGTCTGTGTGTTCGGCTAATAGTTACCGTGAATCGGTTGGTGGCAGCGAGTTGTGCCAAGGATTATTGTGGGGAGGCCAGTGAGATTCGGGAAGATATTATATATTCCGCCCGCGGAGGTCGGGGGAATATATACCCTCCTCTCACCGGGGACCCTTCAATAATCGGCATAAGTAGTATAGCGGCCTCCTTGCTTATTGTCGGGCAATTCCATAATTGGCCTGACTATAAGAGGGGCGCTAGAGAGCGCGTCACGTGCTCTGTCTGTCGGTCGGGAGGTATAAAGGAGGGGTGACCCCCACTTGTTACCCCCCGATTGTGACGTACTGGTAGCCAGCGCGGGGGATTTCTGAGTGACCCCCCCCCGGTGGTTTGTGACACTGCCATACAATGCCAACACAATACAACCGAAATACAGAGGAAATACATCTACATAACAAGGGTATAATACTGCCATACAATGCCAACACAATACCACCGCAATAATACTCAAGAAATACATCTACATAAGTGTATAATACTGCCATACAATGCCAAAACAATACCACTCAAATAATACATCTACATAAGAAGGGTAACAAGGGTATAATACTGCCATACAATGCATACATGATACTGCCATAATAATACTGAAGAAATACACTGTCTACATAACAAGTGTACAAAACTGCCATACAATGCCAAAACAATACCACTCTAATAATACACATACATAACAAGTGTATACTACTGCCATACAATGCCAACACGATACCACTGTAATAATACTCAAGAAATACATCTTCATAAGTGTATAATACTGCCATACAATGCCAATATGATACTGCCGTAATAATACATTTACATAAGTGTATAATACTGCTATACAATGTCAACACGATACTGCCGTAATAATACATTTACATAACAAGTGTCTAATACTGCCATACAATGCCAACACAATACCACCGTAATAACACAGAAATACATTGTCTACAGAACAAGTGTATAATACTGCCATACAATACCAACACGATACGTAATAACACAGAAGAAATACATTGTCTACAGAACAAGTGTATAATACTGCAATACAATGTCAACACGAAACCGCCGTAACACTGAAAAAAATACATCTACATAACAAGTGTATAATACTGCCATACAATGCCAACACAATACCACCGAAATACAGAAGAAATACATCTACATAACAAGTGTATAATACTGCCATACAATGCCAACACAATACCACCGAAATACAGAAGAAATACATCTACATAACAAGGGTATAATACCGCCATACAATGCCAACACAATACCACCGAAATACAGAAGAAATACATCTACATAACAAGGGTATAATACTGCCATACAATGCCAACACAATACCACCGAAATACATCTATATAGCAAGTGTATAATACTGCCATACAATGCCAACACAATACCACCGAAATACAGAGGAAATACATCTACATAACAAGGGTATAATACTGCCATACAATGCCAACACAATACCACCGAAATACAGAAGAAATACATCAACATAACAAGTGTATAATACTGCCATACAATGCCAACACAATACAACCGAAATACAGAAGAAATACATCTATATAACAAAGGTATAATACTGCCATACAATGCCAACACAATACCACCGAAATACAGAGGAAATACATCTACATAACAAGTGTATAATACCGCCATATAATGCCAACACAATACCACCGAAATACATCTACATAACAAGTGTATAATACTGCCACATTTCCATAAAAATAGAAAATAAATATTCTATAGAACAAGTAAATAATACGGTCATACAATGCCAGCATAATGCTGCTATAACAATACTGCATAAATAATGCTTCCATATAGTGAGACAATAGCAATACCATACAATGCTAAAATAAAGCTGCCATAATAATACTGAATGAAAACATCCTCCATAGAAGGGAGTAAATAATGCCGCCATTAATTGGCATCACAATAGTGCCCTAATAATACAGAAAAAATCTGCACAATGCTGAAAACAATGATTTTACCATAGAATCAGTAAACAATACTGCCATATAATAAAATGGCACTGTAATAATGCCGTATCATGCTACCATAACACTGCTATAATAATACAATACCAAAGAAAGAAATTCTTCAAACAAATGCTGGCAAAACAACACCAATGTAATAGCGCCATACAATGCCAATATAACACTGCCATACTAACACTGAGGCAGTGAATATTACTGCCATATAATGCCAACATGACACTCATTAAATAAATTATCTATATAGTAAGTAAACAACAATGGCGTACAATGTGACCTCCATAGTGGGAGTAAATAATACTGTTATACAACGCAAACGTATCACTGTCATAAAATAATGAATTCATCTTCCATATAGCGAGTACAGAAAACCGCAATACTAATAAGGAATAAATAAAACCCCCATATACTGAGAGAATAAAACGGGTATAATGAGAATCATGATTAAATAAAACCTCCATATAGTGAGAGGATAAAACGGCCACATAATACCATGAAATTAAAAAGAAATAATTTAGAGAGAGTAAATAATACCGTACTGAAGGACGAGATTAATGATACCGTTATATAAGAAGAATAAATACAAGTTCCATATAGTGGGTCCATGATACCGCCATCCAATGCCAATGTATTAATGCCGTACAGTGCTGACATAATACCGCCATCCAATGCCAATGTATTAATGCCGTACAGTGCTGACATAATACTGCCATCCAATGCCAATGTAGTAATGCCGTACAGTGCTGACATAATACCGCCATCCAATGCCAATATACTAATGCTGTACAGTGCTGACATAATTCCGCCATCCAATGCCAATGTAATGCCGTACAGTGCTGACATAATACCGCCATCCAATACCAATGTAGTAATGCCGTACAGTGCTGACATAATACCGCCATCCAATGCCAATATAGTAATGCCGTACAGTGCTGACATAATACCGCCATCCAATGCCAATGTATTAATGCCGTACAGTGCTGACATAATACCGCCATCCAATGCCAATGTAGTAATGCCGTACAGTGCTGACATAATACCGCCATCCAATGCCAATGTATTAATGCCGTACAGTGCTGACATAATACCGCCATCCAATGCCAATGTATTAATGCCGTACAGTGCTGACATAATACCGCCATCCAATGCCAATGTATTAATGCCGTACAGTGCTGACATAATACCGCCATCCAATACCAATGTAGTAATGCCGTACAGTGCTGGCATAATACCGCCATCCAATGCCAATATAGTAATGCCGTACAGTGCTGACATAATACCGCCATCCAATGCCAATGTATTAATGCCGTACAGTGCTGACATAATACTGCCATCCAATGCCAATGTAGTAATGCCGTACAGTGCTGACATAATACCGCCATCCAATGCCAATATACTAATGCTGTACAGTGCTGACATAATTCCGCCATCCAATGCCAATGTAATGCCGTACAGTGCTGACATAATACCGCCATCCAATACCAATGTAGTAATGCCGTACAGTGCTGGCATAATACCGCCATCCAATGCCAATATAGTAATGCCGTACAGTGCTGACATAACACCGCCATCCAGTGCCAATGAAGTAATGCCGTACAGTGCTGACATAATACCGCCATCCAATGCCAATATAGTAATGCCGTACAGTGCTGACATAATACTGCCATCCAATGCCAATGTAGTAATGCCGTACAGTGCTGACATAATACCGCCATCCAATGCCAATATAGTAATGCTGTACAGTGCTGACATAATACTGCCATCCAATGCCAATGTAGTAATGCCGTACAGTGCTGACATAATACCGCCATCCAATGCCAATGTAGTAATGCCGTACAGTGCTGACATAATACCGCCATCCAATGCCAATGTAGTAATGCCGTACAGTGCTGACATAATATCTCCATCCAATACCAATATAGTAATGCCGTACAGTGCTGACAGAATACCGCCATCCAATGCCAATATAGTAATGCCGTACAGTGCTGATATAATACCGTCATCGGGGGTCAGCGGGGGTCAGCGAGCGCCGGGTGAAGCGGGGGTCAGAGAGCGCCGGGTGAAGTGGGGGTCAGAGAGCGCCGGGTGAAGTGGGGGTCAGAGAGCGCCGGATGAAGCGGGGGTCAGAGAGCGCCGGGTGAAGTGGGGGTCAGAGAGCGCCGGGTGAAGTGGGGGTCAGAGAGCGCCGGGTGAAGCGGGGGTCAGTGAGCGCCGGGTGAAGCGGGGGACAGAGAGCGCCGGGTGAAGTGGGGGTCAGAGAGCGCCGGGTGAAGCGGGGGTCAGAGAGCGCCGGGTGAAGTGGGGGTCAGAGAGCGCCGGGTGAAGCGGGGGTCAGAGAGTGCCGGGTGAAGCGGGGGTCAGCGAGTGCCGGGTGAAGCGGGGGTTAGCGAGCACTGGGTGAAGAGGGGGTCAGCGAGCGCTGGGTGAAACGGGGGTCAGCGTGCGCCGGGTGAAGTGGGGGTCAGAGAGCGCCGGGTTAAGCGGGGGTCAGAGAGCGCCGGGTTAAGCGGGGGTCAGAGAGCGCCGGGTGAAGCGGGGGGTCAGCGAGTGCCGGGTGAAGTGGGGGTCAGAGAGCGCCGGGTGAAGAGGGGGTCAGTGAGTGCCGGGTGAAGTGGGGGTCAGAGAGCGCCGGGTGAAGAGGGGGTCAGTGAGTGCCGGGTGAAGTGGGGGTCAGCGAGCGCCGGGTGAAGCGGGGGTCAGTGAGCGCCGGGTGAAGCGGGGGACAGAGAGCGCCGGGTGAAGTGGGGGTCAGAGAGCGCCGGGTGAAGCGGGGGTCAGAGAGCGCCGGGTGAAGTGGGGGTCAGAGAGCGCCGGGTGAAGCGGGGGTCAGAGAGTGCCGGGTGAAGCGGGGGTCAGCGAGTGCCGGGTGAAGCGGGGGTTAGCGAGCACTGGGTGAAGAGGGGGTCAGCGAGCGCTGGGTGAAACGGGGGTCAGCGTGCGCCGGGTGAAGTGGGGGTCAGAGAGCGCCGGGTTAAGCGGGGGTCAGAGAGCGCCGGGTTAAGCGGGGGTCAGAGAGCGCCGGGTGAAGCGGGGGTCAGCGAGTGCCGGGTGAAGTGGGGGTCAGAGAGCGCCGGGTGAAGAGGGGGTCAGTGAGTGCCGGGTGAAGCGGGCGTCAGCGAGCGCCGGGTGAAGTGGGGGTCAGCGAGCGCCGGGTGAAGTGGGGGTCAGAGAGTGTTCGGTAGCACTAATCGCTCCCATTACAGGGGATAACGGTAAAATATCCCGAGAGGGGACAGGTACGTGCATGCTGCTCTGGAGGAAAGGAGTCATAACAGAGCGTCATCCACACATTCCCCATAACAGGATCAGTAATGTAATGTATGTACACAGTGACTGCAGCAGCAGAATAGTGAGTGCAGCTCTGGAGTATAATACAGGAGGTGACTCAGGATCAGTAATGTATGTACACAGTGACTGCACCAGCAGAATAGTGAGTGCAGCTCTGGAGTATAACACAGGAGGTAACTCAGGATCAGTAATGTAATGTATGTACACAGTGGCTGCACCAGCAGAATAGTGAGCGCAGCTCTGGAGTATAACACAGGAGGTAACTCAGGATCAGTAATGTAATGTATGTACACAGTGGCTGCACCAGCAGAATAGTGAGTGCAGCTCTGGAGTATAATACAGGAGGTAACTCAGGATCGATCAGTAATGTAATGTATGTTCACAGTGAGTGCAGCAGCAGAATAGTGAGTGCAGCTCTGGAGTATAATACAGGAGGTAACTCAGGATCAGTAATGTAATGTATGTACACAGTGACGGCACCAGCAGAATAGTGAGTGCAGCTCTGGAGTATAATACTGGAGGTAACTCAGGATCAGTAATGTAATGTATGTACACAGTGACTGCACCAGCAGAATAGTGAGTGCAGCTCTGGAGTATAATACAGTAGGTAGCTCAGGATCAGTAATGTATGTACACAGTGACTGCAGCAGCAGAATAGTGAGTGCAGCTCTGGAGTATAATACAGTAGGTAGCTCAGGATCAGTAATGTATGTACACAGTGACGGCACCAGCAGAATAGTGAGTGCAGCTCTGGAGTATAATACAGGAGGTAACTCAGGATCGATCAGTAATGTAATGTATGTTCACAGTGAGTGCAGCAGCAGAATAGTGAGTGCAGCTCTGGAGGTGCAGTGAGTGTGGATGATCTCCGTTATCGTGCTGCGGTCACCGTTCCCCTGATGAGCGCCCGCTGATGGCTGTGATTTGTATAAAGAGACGTCTGAGAACACGACTACGAGGACTGAAAACATCCGGCCAGTGATGGCGGAGCCGAGAGCAGCGACAGCGAGGAACCGTCACTGTGCAGAGGAGACAGGGGCCGGGGCTGCACTGACCAACGTGGCCCCGATCCACTCAGTGAAGCCACTCATCAGGGCAGGGCGGCTCGGTGTGCCCACTCATCAGGGCAGGGCGGCTCGGTGTGGCCACTCATCAGGGCAGGGCGGCTCGGTGTGCCCACTCATCAGGGCAGGGCGGCTCGGTGCGTCACTCATCAGGGCAGGGCGGCTCGGTGTGCCCACTCATCAGGGCAGGGCGGCTCGGTGTGCCCACTCATCAGGGCAGGGCGGCTCGGTGTGCCCACTCATCAGGGCAGGGCGGCTCGGTGTGCCCACTCATCAGGGCAGGGCGGCTCAGTGTGCCCACTCATCAGGGCAGGGCGGCTCGGTGTGCCCACTCATCAGGGCAGGGCGGCTCGGTGTGCCCACTCATCAGGGCAGGGCGGCTCGGTGTGCCCACTCATCAGGGCAGGGCGGCTCGGTGTGCCCACTCATCAGGGCAGGGCGGCTCGGTGTGCCCACTCATCAGGGCAGGGCGGCTCGGTGTGCCCACTCATCAGGGCAGGGCGGCTCGGTGTGCCCACTCATCAGGGTAGGGCGGCTCGGTGTGCCCACTCATCAGGGCAGGGCGGCTCGGTGTGCCCACTCATCAGGGCAGGGCGGCTCGGTGTGCCCACTCATCAGGGTAGGGCGGCTCGGTGTGCCCACTCATCAGGGCAGGGCGGCTCGGTGTGCCCACTCATCAGGGCAGGGCGGCTCGGTGTGCCCACTCATCAGGGCAGGGCGGCTCGGTGTGCCCACTCATCAGGGCAGGGCGGCTCGGTGTGCCCACTCATCAGGGCAGGGCGGCTCGGTGTGCCCACTCATCAGGGTAGGGTGGCTCGGTGTGCCCACTCATCAGGGTAGGGTGGCTCGGTGTGCCCACTCATCAGGGCAGGGCGGCTCGGTGTGCCCACTCATCAGGGCAGGGCGGCTCGGTGTGCCCACTCATCAGGGCAGGGCGGCTCGGTGTGCCCACTCATCAGGGTAGGGTGGCTCGGTGTGCCCACTCATCAGGGTAGGGTGGCTCGGTGTGCCCACTCATCAGGGCAGGGCGGCTCGGTGTGCCCACTCATCAGGGCAGGGCGGCTCGGTGTGCCCACTCATCAGGGCAGGGCGGCTCGGTGTGCCCACTCATCAGGGTAGGGTGGCTCGGTGTGCCCACTCATCAGGGTAGGGTGGCTCGGTGTGCCCACTCATCAGGGCAGGGCGGCTCGGTGTGCCCACTCATCCGGTGCCACAGATGGAGGCGGTGCCAGCAGGCGGAGCACATCCCTCCCGTCTCTGGCCAGATAGTGATCAATAATATTGAAGGTGTGATCGAGGATACAGAGCACAGGACGCCGCGACCTCACAGGAAGGAGGCTGCTGCACGGACAGGTACGGGTCTCTTCCATACTGGCATCTCACGGCAGATGGTGGAGGATCTCTAACCAGATCATCACCGTCTACACCGGCCCTGTGCCAGGTGCATCCGGGACCAGAGGAGCCATGACATGGACGGAATGAGACGCCGTCCTCTGAAGACAGAAGAACGCAAACCATGGGGGCCTGATCCAGGAGATGCTGAACAAGCAGGGACTACCAGGAGCAGGAGAGCACCGAGGGGAACGGCCAAGCCACAATGGAGAGAGAGGAAGAAAAGGACGAGGAACGCCCCTGTCCTTGGCCCCAGATGGGTCACACCATGTACAGCTGTCCTCTGGACACCCAGGAGCTGCTGAACAAGCAGGGACTACAAGGAGCAAGTGATTGCACTGAGCAGAGAGGCCACATCTCCAGCAGACACAGAGAGGCATCTCGTGCACCATCTCCTCTACAGGAGCCATCAGGACACCCAGAAGCCACTGAACAAGCAGGGAGAACTCTGGAGCTTTGGTGACAGGAGCACAAGAAGAAACCAGGTGTGCAGTGCATCAGTGTCCTGACGTCGGGCTCTGCCAGCATGCTGGGACTTGTAGTTCTGCCTGTAGAGTCACAGGTTGGGGCACAGTTCAGTGATGTCAGGTCAGTGAAGGGGTTAATGTTCTGAATTGGGCAGCCCTGGACCCCTGTGGTGTGGTAACTATTGTTTGTTGACTTCATTGTTTTCCCCAGGACGATCGGAGCCTCCATTGTGTGAGGTTGTGGATTGGTGAATTAATGTGACTTCCCGGCCTCTCTGTCTACCTCACTCAGAAGAGACTTACCTATGCGGATTAGAATGCCACCCAATCAGAGCGCAGCCTCACTCCACCAATCCGGTGAGAGCACATTCCCTGGAGTGAGTGCCTGGGAGATATACAGGGACTGTTGGGGCACCAGGGTGTTCTTTGGCTACACGGCTGCAATCTGGGGTTTCGGTCCTGTTTGGAGGTCCATTACCCGGTCCAGGCACTTCAGCGCCGGCCAGGGAATCAAACTGGATTATATTATGCAGCAGCGCCGCCGAGGATCCTAGGATCCGCTGCAAGAAACCCAGATTGGGAAGATTCGGTTCCCTGGCCTCGGACCGTGCTGTGCTCGTGAAGCTTCCAACACTAGTCACTATCCTGTTCTCGGTGGGTGCCCACCAAAAGCGGGTGCTGCTGGTCTGGTGTATGCGGCCATGGAGGCTCCGAGGGCCCGAATAATCTAATCCCTGGTGAGCAGCGGAAGGGGGAGACTCTGTGGCCGGTTACATTCTGTGGTTTTGCTGGTTATGTGTTATGTGCCGTTATTATTTTGTGGATCCAATAAAGTCTAATTATTGTGATTCCCGCACCCTGTGTTGTCTGAGTAGTGTCCCGCCCACAGGTAAGGAGGTCGTGCGTTCAGTTGGGATGAGCCCTGAGCCACGCTGTCTTTCTAAAGGCGGCCGGACCAGCGGACGAGAGCACCCACTGACCCCCGTGTCTCCACAGGAGACCACCCACTGACCCCCGTGTCTCCACAGGAGAGCACCCACTGACCCCCGTGTCTCCACAGGAGAGCACCCACTGACCCCCGTGTCTCCACAAGAGAGCACCCACTGACCCCCGTGTCTCCACAGGAGAGCACCCACTGACCCCCGTGTCTCCACAGAAGAGCACCCACTGACCCCTGTGTCTCCACAGAAGAGCACCCACTGACCCCCGTGTCTCCACAAGAGAGCACCCACTGACCCCCGTGTCTCCACAGGAGAGCACCCACTGACCCCTGTGTCTCCACAGAAGAGCACCCACTGACCCCTGTGTCTCCACAGGAGAGCACCCACTGACCCCCGTGTCTCCACAGGAGAGCACCCACTGACCCCCGTGTCTCCACAGGAGAGCACCCACTGACCCCCGTGTCTCCACAGGAGAGCACCCACTGACCCCCGTGTCTCCACAGGAGAGCACCCACTGACCCCGTGTCTCCACAGGAGAGCACCCACTGACCCCCGTGTCTCCACAGGAGAGCACCCACTGACCCCCGTGTCTCCACAGGAGAGCACCCACTGACCCCCGTGTCTCCACAGGAGAGCACCCACTGACCCCCGTGTCTCCACAGGAGAGCACCCACTGACCCCCGTGTCTCCACAGAAGAGCACCCACTGACCCCTGTGTCTCCACAGGAGAGCACCCACTGACCCCCGTGTCTCCACAGGAGAGCACCCACTGACCCCCGTGTCTCCACAGGAGAGCACCCACTGACCCCCGTGTCTCCACAGAAGAGCACCCACTGACCCCTGTGTCTCCACAGAAGAGCACCCACTGACCCCCGTGTCTCCACAAGAGAGCACCCACTGACCCCCGTGTCTCCACAGGAGAGCACCCACTGACCCCCGTGTCTCCACAGGAGAGCACCCACTGACCCCCGTGTCTCCACAGGAGAGCACCCACTGACCCCCGTGTCTCCACAGGAGAGCACCCACTGACCCCCGGGTCTCCACAGGAGAGCACCCACTGACCCCGTGTCTCCACAGGAGAGCACCCACTGACCCCCGTGTCTCCACAGGAGAGCACCCACTGACCCCCGTGTCTCCACAGGAGAGCACCCACTGACCCCCGTGTCTCCACAGGAGAGCACCCACTGACCCCCGTGTCTCCACAGGAGAGCACCCACTGACCCCCGTGTCTCCACAGAAGAGCACCCACTGACCCCTGTGTCTCCACAGGAGAGCACCCACTGACCCCCGTGTCTCCACAGGAGAGCACCCACTGACCCCCGTGTCTCCACAGGAGAGCACCCACTGACCCCCGTGTCTCCACAGGAGAGCACCCACTGACCCCCGTGTCTCCACAGGAGAGCACCCACTGACCCCCGTGTCTCCTCAGAGATATTCCCCCCAATGTCTCATTTCCAATAACTCCAAGGATACTTCCAAGAACAGCGCCACCCTTATCAACAGGTGACATAAGGCACTGCAGCGCGGCTCCATTCCCAGCCGCGGTCTGTGTGCGACATCGTTATCTGCCGCCCGTACAGGAAAGATGGCGGCTACAAATACACAACAGGATCTCAGCTCACAGGAGAAAATGCTCCGATTTATGTATATAAACTGCTGCCGAGATCCAGGGAACGCCGAGCTCATAAAATATGTATACCGCCAAACAGACGACAACTGCAGAGACCGGAGACAACCCCGGAGGAAAGGCCACAGGAATAACCACAAATACACACCAACGCCTGCTGCACACAAAGCACCAACATACAGAAATATAACCGCTATAATACTGCCCCCTATGTACAAGAATATAACTACTATAATACTGCCCCTATGTACAAGAATATAACTACTATAATACTGCCCCTATGTACAAGAATATAACTACTATAATACTGCCCCCTATGTACAAGAATATAACTACTATAATACTGCCCCTATGTACAAGAATATAACTACTATAATACTGCTCCTATGTACAAGAATATAACTACTATAATACTGCCCCTATGTACAAGAATATAACTACTATAATACTGTCCCTATGTACAAGAATATAACTACTATAATACTGCTCCTATGTACAAGAATATAACTACTATAATACTGCCCCTATATACAAGAATATAACTACTATAATACTGCCCCTATATACAAGAATATAACTACTATAATACTGCCCCTATGTACAAGAATATAACTACTATAATACTGCCCCTATGTACAAGAATATAACTACTATAATACTGCCCCTATGTACAAGAATATAACTACTATAATACTGCCCCTATATACAAGAATATAACTACTATAATACTGCCCCTATGTACAAGAATATAACTACTATAATACTGCCCCCTATATACAAGAATATAACTACTATAATACTGCTCCCTATGTACAAGAATATAACTACTATAATACTGCCCCCTATGTACAAGAATATAACTACTATAATACTATCCCCTATGTACAAGAATATAACTACTATAATACTGCTCCTATGTACAAGAATATAACTACTATAATACTGCCCCTATGTACAAGAATATAACTACTATAATACTGCCCCCTATATACAAGAATATAACTACTATAATACTGCTCCTATATACAAGAATATAACTACTATAATACTGCCCCCTATGTACAAGAATATAACTACTATAATACTGCACCTATATACAAGAATATAACTACTATAATACTGCTCCTATATACAAGAATATAACTACTATAATACTGCCCCCTATGTACAAGAATATAACTACTATAATACTGCCCCTATGTACAAGAATATAACTACTATAATACTGCCCCCTATGTACAAGAATATAACTACTATAATACTACTCCTATGTACAAGAATATAACTACTATAATACTGCCCCCTATATACAAGAATATAACTACTATAATACTGCCCCTATGTACAAGAATATAACTACTATAATACTGCACCTATATACAAGAATATAACTACTATAATACTGCTCCTATATACAAGAATATAACTACTATAATACTGCCCCCTATGTACAAGAATATAACTACTATAATACTGCACCTATATACAAGAATATAACTACTATAATACTGCTCCTATATACAAGAATATAACTACTATAATACTGCCCCCTATGTACAAGAATATAACTACTATAATACTGCCCCTATGTACAAGAATATAACTACTATAATACTGCCCCCTATGTACAAGAATATAACTACTATAATACTACTCCTATGTACAAGAATATAACTACTATAATACTGCCCCCTATATACAAGAATATAACTACTATAATACTGCCCCCTATGTACAAGAATATAACTACTATAATACTGCTCCCTATGTACAAGAATATAACTACTATAATACTGCCCCTATGTACAAGAATATAACTACTATAATACTGCCCCTATGTACAAGAATATAACTACTATAATACTGCTCCTATATACAGGAATATAACTACTATAATACTGCCCCTATGTACAAGAATATAACTACTATAATACTGCTCCTATATACAGGAATATAACTACTATAATACTGCCCCTATGTACAAGAATATAACTACTATAATACTGCTCCTATATACAGGAATATAACTACTATAATACTGCCCCTATATACAAGAATATAACTACTATAATACTGCTCCTATGTACAAGAATATAACTACTATAATACTGCTCCTATATACAGGAATATAACTACTATAATACTGCTCCTATGTACAAGAATATAACTACTATAATACTGCCCCTATATACAGGAATATAACTACTATAATACTGCCCCTATATACAAGAATATAACTACTATAATACTGCCCCTATGTACAAGAATATAACTACTATAATACTGCTCCTATATACAGGAATATAACTACTATAATACTGCTCCTATGTACAAGAATATAACTACTATAATACTGCTCCTATGTACAAGAATATAACTACTATAATACTGCCCCCTATGTACAAGAATATAACTACTATAATACTGCCCTTATGTACAAGAATATAACTACTATAATACTGCCCCCTATGTACAAGAATATAACTACTATAATACTGCCCCTATGTACAAGAATATAACTACTATAATACTGCCCCTATGTACAAGAATATAACTACTATAATACTGCCCCCTATGTACAAGAATATAACTACTATAATACTGCTCCTATGTACAAGAATATAACTACTATAATACTGCCCCCTATGTACAAGAATATAACTACTATAATACTGCCCCTATGTACAAGAATATAACTACTATAATACTGCCCCCTATGTACAAGAATATAACTACTATAATACTGCCCCTATGTACAAGAATATAACTACTATAATACTGCCCCTATGTACAAGAATATAACTACTATAATACTGCCCCCTATGTACAAGAATATAACTACTATAATACTGCCCCTATGTACAAGAATATAACTACTATAATACTGCCCCTATGTACAAGAATATAACTACTATAATACTGCCCCCTATGTACAAGAATATAACTACTATAATACTGCCCCCTATGTACAAGAATATAACTACTATAATACTGCCCCTATGACAACAGGGGGCGCCATAGTGGTCTTGAAAATGATGGTCAATGCTGAAAGTGCTGGCATCGTTGAAACTGTTCTGGACAATGAAGTCTTCCTCCCGATGTTTACTGCAGTTACATCTTGTGTTATACGCAGGTTTATTTCCTTTGTGTGTATTGGAGCAACAAAAACACATAGAAACAAAGGAGACAAATAGACAGAATTTCACACAAAACTCCAAGAATGGCTCTGACAAAGTTGTTGTCCCCTCCTCTTAATATTTGGTTCCTTGTCCTTTACCCTCTGGGATAAATCCCTTCCATCAGTCGCCTCCTGTCCCCGTCCACAGCTTCTGCCTCCTCTCACCTGGAGTCTCGGACTCTTCCTTATAAATGTCTCCAGGTCTCTCTGAAGGCATCTTCTCTCCTCTCCTTTCTCTCCTCTCCTCTTTCTCTCCTCCCTTCTCCTCTCCTCTTCTTTCTCTCCTCCCCTCCTCTTCTTTCTCTCCTCTCCTCTTCTTTCTCGCCTCTCCTCCTCCCCTCTCCTCTTCTTTCTTTCCTCTCTTCTTTCTCTCCTCTCCTCTTCTTTCTCTCCTCTCCTCCTCCCCTCTCCTCTTCTTTCTCTCCTCCCCTCCTCTTCTTTCTCTCCTCGCCTCCTCCCCTCTCCTCTTCTTTCTCTCCTCTCCTCTTCTTTCTCTCCTCTTCTTTCTCTCCTCTCCTCTTCTCCTCTCTCCTCTCCTCTTCTTTCTCTCCTCTTCTCTTCTTTCTCTCCTCTTCTCTTCTTTCTCTCCTCTCCTCTTCTTTCTCTCCGCTTCTCTTCTTTCTCTCCTCTCTTCTTTCTCTCCTCTCCTCTCCTCCTCTCCTCTTCTCTTCTTTCTCTCCTCTCCTCTCCTTTCTCTCCTCTCCTCTTCTTTCTCTCCTCTCCTCTTCTCCTCTCTCCTCTTCTCTTCTCTCCTCCTCTCCTCTTCTTTCTTTCCTCTCCTCTTTTTTCTCTCCTCTCCTTTCTCTCTTCTCCTCTTCTTTCTCTCCTCTCCTCCTCTTCTCTCCTCTCCTCTCCTCCTCTCTTCTCTTCTTTCTCTCCTCTCTCTCCTCTTCTTTCTCTCCTCTCCTCTTCTCTTCTTTCTCTCCTCTCCTCTTCTCCTCTCCTCTTTTCTCCTCTCCCCTTCTCTTCTTTCTCTCCTCTCCTCTTCTCTTCTTTCTCTCCTCTTCTTTCTCCCCTCTCCTCTTCTCTTCTTTCTCTCTTCTTTCTCTCCTCTCCTCCTCTCCTTTCTCTCCTCTTCTTTCTCTTCTCTCCTCTTCTTTCTCTCCTCTCCTCCTCTCCTCTTCTTTCTCTCCTCTCCTCCCCCTCCTCTCCTCTTCTTCCTCTTCTCTTCTCTCTTTTTCTCTTCTCTTCTCTGCTTTTCTCTTCTCTCCTTTTCTCTTCTCTCCTCTTCTCTCGTCTTCTCTTCTGTCCTCTTCTCTCCTCTTCTCTTCTCTCCTCTTCTCTCTTTTTCTCTCCTCTTCTCTCCGCTTCTCCTAATTTTCAGATCTCTCCTCAGGTGTGAATGGGGTTTAGCTCCGGAATTATTGCGGCCTCTTCAGAACTCTCCAGCGCTTTGTTTCCTCCATTTCTGGGGCTTCTTGAAGTGTTTGGGGTCATTGTCCTGAAGAAGACCCCTGACCTAGGACGCACCCCCGACTTTCTGACACTGGACTCTACTTTGCCACCTAAAATCCTTTGGTAATCTTCAGATTTCATGATGTCTTGCACACAGTCAGGACCCCCAGTGCCAGAGGCCGCAAAACAACCCCAAACATCTCTGATTTATTATTTAACAGCCTTCAGCTAAATCTCGAGCCATGGTGACTTGATGCATGAACGTTCTGTAAGAAAACTGAGCGTGTGCAGCCTAGATGGGTCCTTCGAGGTCTTCCCCACTTAGATGAGTCCTCCAGGGTCTTCTCCATTTAGATGGGTCCTCCAGGGTCTTCTCCGTTTAGATGGGTCCTCCAGGGTCTTCTCCACCTAGAGGGGTCCTCCAGGGTCTTCTCCGCCTAGATAGAACCACCAGGGTCCACTATTTTCTTAATAGTATCAAGCCATCAGGTTGCTGGTCTTCCTCTTTGCCTGGTTCCTTCTATTCTTCCAACCATGGTGTCCTTCTCCAGTGACTGCTCCTCATATGCTTGGTGATCCATTCTTTGAGAGACATCTCTGGCCTGATCTGTTCTACAGTTGATTTCTTTCTTCTTCTTGCCATCCATGGTAGTGATAACATCCTTCACCAGCACATTTCTAAGGTGTTGATTCTTCTTCTGTCTTCTTTCTTTATCGTCCAGATTTTACATTCATATGTGACCACAGAGAACACCAAACTATGTACGAGCCAAGACCAGACTATGTACAATCTGTGTCTTTGTCACCAGTGACACATGCTTGGATTTCAGGACCTTGTCCGGTGACTTTGTTGTTGATTTGCCCATAGCTTTTGTCCTATTCAGTTCAGGTGTCATCGCTGCTTCTTGAGTGATCATTGATCCGAGTTGGTGGAAGTCCTCTACAACTTCAATTTCGTCGCCGTCCAGCTCACGTGTGTACCGGTCATACCTGGTAGTAGTCAATATCATTCTCTTCTTTCTATTGGGTAGGAGTCCCATGTTGGAGCTTTCCATCTTGACCCTTCGCTCTACTTTGAACCATGCCGGGTCATCATGCTCCGTTCGGACTGTTCCTTCTTGGTGGATGTGATGAGGCTGATCTGGTGATTCGGCACACCCATATGTAAAGTTTCTGGTGATCAACACAGTCGCAGGCTTTGCTGTAGTGGATGACGCAGATATGAATCTTTGGCCTTTTCCATTATCCATCTGATGTCCACAGTTACATGTCCTGTTCCTCTGCCTTTTCTGATTCCTGCTTGTTCCTCTGCCTTTTCTGATTCCTGCTTGTTCCTCTGCCTTTTCTGACTCCTGCTTGTTCCTCTGCCTTTTCTGACTCCTGCTTGTTCCTCGGCCTCTTCTGACTCCTGCTTGTTCCTCTGCCTTTTCTCACTCCTGCTTGTTCCTCGGCCTTTTCTGACTCCTGCTTGTTCCTCTGCCTTTTCTGACTCCTGCTTGTTCCTCTGCCTTTTCTGACTCCTGCTTGTTCCTCTGCCTTTTCTGACTCCTGCTTGTTTCTCTGCCTTTTCTGACTCCTGCTTGTTCCTCAGCCTTTTCTGACTCCTGCTTGTTCCTCTGCCTTTTCTGACTCCTGCTTGTTCCTCGGCCTCTTCTGACTCCTGCTTGTTCCTCGGCCTCTTCTGACTCCTGCTTGTTTCTCTGCCTTTTCTGACTCCTGCATGTTCCTCTGCCTTTTCTGACTCCAGCTTGTTCCTCTGCCTTTTCTGACTCCTGCTTGTTCCTCTGCCTTTTCTGACTCCTGCTTGTTCCTCGGCTTTTTCTGACTCCTGCTTGTTCCTCTGCCTTTTCTGACTCCTGTTTGTTCCTCGGTCTCTTCTGACTCCTGCTTGTTCCTCTGCCTTTTCTGACTCCTGCTTGTTCCTCGGCCTTTTCTGACTCCTGCTTGTTCCTCAGCCTCTTCTGACTCCTGCTTGTTCCTCTGGCCACTCTTGGTCACAATATGGCTGGAGCTGTCTCTGTAGGATCTTCAGTAGTATTGTGCTGGTATGAAGTATGAGCGCAATAGTCTGATAGTCACCACAGTCGGTAGCATCTCCCCTCTTCGGAATAGGAATAAACACTAGTGATGAGCGAACCCGAACCGTAAAGTTCAGTGACTATGCCGAACAGCAGGTGACTCCCCGACTCCTGGCCGGTACGGAGTGCGGTACTCAGGTCACCAGAGGTCATACCATGGGTATGATCTACGGTAAACTGAGTGACGTCACTGCTGGCAGCCGGGTCCCGCTTGTCAGTGTTTCCCAGAACCTTGAAAGATCGGACATGTTTTCGGCTCTCCAAGCCCAGATGTAGCAGAGCCAGGACCGTCGTGGTACGTCGTGTGGATTATGGCGGAACTTCAAGGGTCTTTTGGGGATTAATCAAGAGGGTGTTTTTTTGTATTTTGTTTCAAATACAGGATTTTTCTTGGTGTTTGTGTATTTCTTTTTAGTTATAAGATTAGTGATGAAGGGGTCTCATAGACCTAAACCCATTACTATTTCTGGGCTCGATGACAGTTGTACACAGTCATTAACTCCTTATTACCCAGATTGCCACCGCACCAGGGCGATCGGGAAGATCCGGATAAAGCACTGAGATTGTCACATCAAATGGATGCGACAATTCCGGTGTAACTGCTATTTTTAGGCGGGGGGTCCCAATAATCATGAGACTCCCCAGCCTTAGAATACCAGCCCCCGGCTGTCCGACTTTAACCTAGCTGGGTATCAAAATTGGAGGGCATGCCTTTTTTTTTTTAAATTATTTATTTATATAATTTTTTATAAAACAAAATAGCCAATCAGAGTTGCCGGTGGGCAGGCAAAGCAATGAATATGTATGAGAACTAATGAGTGGACCCGGAAGAAGCTCGGCAGGTATATTCTCCGCTTTAACCCTTTTATTTTACAGGTAACGCCGTCTCCATAGACTTATATGGGGTTCAGCATCTGGGCAGATGTTCAAATTTAAGTCCGGTTCTGGACCGGACTTTTTTTTTTTTAAGTCCACCTAGACCTACCGGACAAAAACATCTGAGGGTTCGCTCATCTCTAATAAACACCTATCTTGTCCAGTCCTTGGGCCATTTACCAGTTGTCCATTTCAAGTGACACAGGCGTGTGAGGACATCAACTGCTTCTTCAGAAGACTTTATAATGTCTATTGGAATATTGTCACATCTAGATGAATCTTTGAGCCTCCACCATGTGTGACTGTAGGTATTGTGTTTTTATCTTTCCCAGAAGGATTTTGGTTACTCACGTACATTTTGGCTTTTTTCTGTCTGTGTGTCCGCAGTGGGGTCCTCCTCGGTCTCCTCCATAGTGTTTCATTTCTTTCAGATATGGACGGACAGTTCTCGCTGATACTGATACCCCTGAGCTGCAGGGCAGCTTGAATTTCTTTGTACCTTGATTGGGGCTTATCCACCATCCGGACTATCCTGCGTTAGAACCTTTCATCAGTTTTTCTCTGCCGTCCACGTCCAG
Organism: Anomaloglossus baeobatrachus; assembly: GCF_048569485.1. NCBI lineage: Eukaryota > Metazoa > Chordata > Amphibia > Anura > Aromobatidae > Anomaloglossus > Anomaloglossus baeobatrachus. The sequence goes on from NC_134353.1 coordinate 960,801,863, forward strand.
GGAGATTAGCTACAGAGCTATGAGTTGTAAACCTCTTGATTCTGTTGCACACCCTGGACAAAGGAACATCAAGATCTCTGAAGATGGACTTGTAACCTTGAGATTTTTGATATTTTCATCAATGATGGTTCTCAAGTACTTAGACAGTTCTCTTCGCTTATTGCGGCACACACAGACACTCGATAACAAGATTGAGGCAACTTCTCCTCTTTTCATCTGGTTTCCGGTGTGATTTTCATATTGCCCACACCTGTTTCTTGCCACTTTCTGGGTTTGTTTTTTGCATTATTCCAAAACACACAAAGGAAATAAACGTGTGTATAACAAAACGTGTGTACCTGCAATACATTCTATGAGAAATACTTCATTTTCTGAAACAATTTCAAGGGGGCCAACATTATCAGCCATGACTCAATAATCCACATCCGGACCCTACAATACAGTATAACTAATCCTCCACGTGGTCATTACACCCCCTCCCCCCGTACAGTTTTAATGGTTTGGGCATGTGATTTGATTGGTGAGAGATCAGATTGTAGATAGATCTGATCTGTACAATCATCTTTACAGATACAATATCCCATCCCCGCCATCCCGGCCCCTCCCCCACCACAGGCCTCGTGAGGCCTCTCGGGGCCCAGGGAACCTCACAGCTGCGTAGTGATCGCTCACGCACAGGACGAGCCGCTGACTCACAGAGGCCATTATAATGGAGTCAATGAAGGAGAAAAGAGCCACAGGGTTAACCCCTGAGTGTCCAGGAGGGAAGCGTCACCGAGAGGAGCAGTCATCCCAAAACCAGAGCACCAGAAACATGAGCAACACCAGGCACACTACACAGGTATGACACCGGGCACAACACACAGGTACGACACCAGGCACAGGTATGACACCGGACACAACACACAGGTACGACACCAGGCACAGGTATGACACAGGACACAACACACAGGTACGACACCAGGCACAGGTATGACACAGGACACAACACACAGGTACGACACCAGGCACAATACACACAGGTACAGCACTGGGCACAACACACAGGTACGGCACTGGGCACAACACACAGGTACGGCACCAGGCACAGGTATGACACCGGACACAACACACGTGTACGACACCAGGCACAGGTATGACACCGGACACAACACACAGGTACGACACCAGGCACAGGTATGACACCGGACACAACACACAGGTACGACACCAGGCACAGGTATGACACTGGACACAACACACAGGTACAATACCAGGCACAGGTATGACACCGGACACAACACACAGGTACGACACCAGGCACAATACACACAGGTACGGTACTGGGCACAACACACAGGTACGACACTGGGCTCAACACACAGGTACGACACCAGGCATAGGTATGACACCGGACACAACACACAGGTACGACACCAGGCACAGGTATGACACCGGACACAACACATAGGTACGACACCAGGCACAATACACACAGGTACGGTACTGGGCACAACACACAGGTACGACACTGGGCACAACACACAGGTACGACACTGGGCACAACACACAGGTACGACACTGGGCACAACACACAGGTACGACACCAGGCACAGGTATGACACCGGACACAACACACAGGTACGACACCAGGCACAATACACAGAGGTACGGTACTGGGCACAACACACAGGTACGACACTGGGCACAACACACAGGTACGACACTGGACACAACACACAGGTACGAGACCAGGCACAATACACAGGTACAGTACTGAGCACAACACACAGGTACGACACTGGGCACAACACACAGGTACGACACTGGGCACAACACACAGGTACGACACTGGGCACAACACACAGGTACGACACTGGGCACAACACACAGGTACGACACCATGCACAATACACACAGGTACGGCACTGGGCACAACACACAGGTACGACACCCGGCACTAGTATGACACCAGACACAACACACAGGTACGACACCAGGCACAGGTATGACACAGGACACAACACACAGGTACGAAACCAGGCACAATACACACAGGTACGGTACTGCGCACAACACACAGGTACGGCACTGGGCACAACACAGGTACGGCACTGGGCACAATACACACAGGTACGGCACTGGGCACAACACAGGTACGGCACTGGGCACAATACACACAGGTACGGCACTGGGCACAACACACAGGTACGGCACTGGGCACAACACACAGGTACGGCACTGGGCACAACACACAGGTACGACACTGGGCACAACACAGGTACGGCACTGGGCACAATACACACAGGTACGGCACTGGGCACAACACACACAGGTACGGCACTGGGCACAACACACAGGTACGGCACTGGGCACAACACAGGTACGGCACTGGGCACAATACACACAGGTACGGCACTGGGCACAACACACACAGGTACGGCACTAGACACAACACACAGGTACGGCACTGGGCACAACACACAGGTACGGCACTGGGCACAACACAGGTATGGCACTGGGCACAATACACACAGGTACGGCACTGGGCACAACACACACAGGTACGGCACTGGGCACGGGTATGACACCGGGGACAACACATAGGTACGACACCGGGCACAACACATACACGCTCAACACACACGTATGACACTCAGTCATCCCCAGAAGCAGAGCATCGAAACACCCTGTATATCACAAAGGTACGACACTGGGCACAACACACACATGTACGAAACCGGGCACCACACAGACGCACGACACCAGGCACAACACACACACAGGACACCAGGCACAAAACACAGGTACGACACCGAGTAATCCCTACAATCAGAGCACCGAAAACATGGGAAACACCGAGCTCCACACACAGGTACGACAGCGGACACAACACACACAGGTACGATACCAAGCACAATATGACACTGGGCACCACACACAGGTACAACAACGGGCACAACACACAGGTAGAAACCGGGCACCACAGACACTTATGACACATGGTGCCACACACAGGTACGACACCGGGCACAACAGGTGCGTACGACCCTGGGCACAACACACACATACAACACCGGGCACAACACACATACAACACCGGGCACAACACACATACAACACCGGGCACAACACACATACAACACCGGGCACAACACACATACAACACACACATACAACACCGGGCACAACACACATACAACACCGGGCACAACACACATACAACACCGGGCACAACACACATACAACACACACATACAACACCGGGCACAACACACATACAACACCGGGCACAACACACATACAACACACACATATAACACCGGGCACAACACACATACAACACCGGGCACAACACACATACAACACACACATACAACACCGGGCACAACACACATACAACACCGGGCACAACACACATACAACACACACATACAACACCGGGCACAACACACATACAACACCGGGCACAACACACATACAACACACACATACAACACCGGGCACAACACACATACAACACACACATACAACACCGGGCACAACACACAGGCACGACATCGGTAAAACACACACCAGGAAAATCACACATAAGACACCGGGCACAACAACGTATGGGGCAGTGAGGACACTCGGCCTTCAACAAACACCATCCATGCTGCTCCAACCTCCCTGATGTCCAGCACTCTATACTGCAACCCCCATCAACCCTCATACAGCCCAGGTAACTACTCCCATTATCAACCCCTCCTGTCTCTGGTATTACAGCCCCCATCATCCCTGGTATTACAGCCCCCATTATCCCTGGTATTACAGCCCCCATCATCCCTGGTATTACAGCCCCCATCATCTCTGGTATTACAGCCCCCATCATCTCTGGTATTACAGCCCCCATCATCCCTGGTATACAGCCCCCATCATCCCTGGTATACAGCCCCCATCATCTCTGGTATTACAGCCCCCATCATCCCTGGTATACAGCCCCCATCATCTCTGGTATACAGCCCCCATCATCTCTGGTATACAGCCCCCATCATCTCTGGTATTACAGCCCCCATCATCTCTGGTATTACAGCCCCCATCATCCCTGGTATACAGCCCCCATCATCCCTGGTATACAGCCCCCATCATCCCTGGTATACAGCCCCATCATCCCTGGTATTACAGCCCCCATCATCCCTGGTATTACAGCCCCCATCATCTCTGGTATACAGCCCCCATCATCCCTGGTATACAGCCCCCATCATCCCTGGTATTACAGCCCCCATCATCCCTGGTATACAGCCCCCATCATCTCTGGTATACAGCCCCCATCATCCCTGGTATACAGCCCCCATCATCCCTGGTATTACAGCCCCCATCATCCCTGGTATACAGCCCCCATCATCCCTGGTATTACAGCCCCCATCATCCCTGGTATACAGCCCCCATCATCCCTGGTATACAGCCCCCATCATCCCTGGTATTACAGCCCCCATCATCCCTGGTATACAGCCCCCATCATCTCTGGTATACAGCCCCCATCATCCCTGGTATTACAGCCCCCATCATCTCTGGTATTACAGCCCCCATCATCTCTGGTATACAGCCCCCATCATCTCTGGTATACAGCCCCCATCATCTCTGGTATTACAGCCCCCATCATCTCTGGTATTACAGCCCCCATCATCCCTGGTATACAGCCCCCATCATCCCTGGTATACAGCCCCCATCATCCCTGGTATACAGCCCCATCATCCCTGGTATTACAGCCCCCATCATCCCTGGTATTACAGCCCCCATCATCCCTGGTATACAGCCCCCATCATCTCTGGTATACAGCCCCCATCATCCCTGGTATTACAGCCCCCATCATCTCTGGTATTACAGCCCCCATCATCCCTGGTATACAGCCCCCATCATCCCTGGTATTACAGCCCCCATCATCCCTGGTATTACAGCCCCCATCATCTCTGGTATTACAGCCCTCATCATCCCTGGTATTACAGCCCCCATCATCCCTGGTATTACAGCCCCCATCATCCCTGGTATTACAGCCCCCATCATCCCTGGTATTACAGCCCCCATCATCCCTGGTATTACAGCCCCCATCATCCCTGGTATACAGCCTCCATCATCCCTGGTATACAGCCCCCATCATCTCTGGTATTACAGCCCCCATCATCCCTGGTATACAGCCCCCATCATCCCTGGTATACAGCCCCCATCATCCCTGGTATACAGCCCCATCATCCCTGGTATACAGCCTCCATCATCCCTGGTATACAGCCTCCATCATCCCTGGTATACAGCCCCATCATCCCTGGTATTACAGCCCCCATCATCCCTGGTATACAGCCCCCATCATCTCTGGTACTACAGCCCCCATCATCCCTGGTATTACAGCCCCCATCATCCCTGGTATACAGCCCCCATCATCCCTGGTATTACAGCCCCATCATCTCTGGTATACAGCCCCATCATCTCTGGTATACAGCCCCCATCATCCCTGGTATTACAGCCCCTATCATCCCTGGTAATACAGCCCCCATCATCCCTGGTATACAGCCCCCATCATCCCTGGTATACAGCCCCCATCATCCCTGGTAATACAGCCCCCATCATCCCTGGTATACAGCCCCCATCATCCCTGGTATACAGCCCCCATCATCCCTGGTAATACAGCCCCCATCATCCCTGGTATTACAGCCCCATCATCTCTGGTATTACAGCCCCATCATCTCTGGTATTACAGCCCCCATCATCTCTGGTATTACAGCCCCCATCATCCCTGGTATTACAGCCCCCATCATCTCTGGTATACAGCCCCCATCATCCCTGGTATTACAGCCCCTATCATCCCTGGTAATACAGCCCCCATCATCCCTGGTATACAGCCCCCATCATCCCTGGTATACAGCCCCCATCATCCCTGGTAATACAGCCCCCATCATCCCTGGTATTACAGCCCCATCATCTCTGGTATTACAGCCCCATCATCTCTGGTATTACAGCCCCCATCATCTCTGGTATTACAGCCCCCATCATCCCTGGTATTACAGCCCCTATCATCCCTGGTATACAGCCCCCATCATCTCTGGTATTACAGCCCCCATCATCCCTGGTATACAGCCCCCATCATCCCTGGTATACAGCCCCCATCATCCCTGGTATACAGCCCCCATCATCCCTGGTATACAGCCCCCATCATCCCTGGTATTACAGCCCCCATCATCCCTGGTATTACAGCCCCCATCATCCCTGGTATACAGCCCCCATCATCCCTGGTATACAGCCCCCATCATCCCTGGTATACAGCCCCCATCATCCCTGGTATTACAGCCCCCATCATCCCTGGTATACAGCCCCCATCATCTCTGGTATTACAGCCCCCATCATCCCTGGTATACAGCCCCATCATCCCTGGTATTACAGCCCCCATCATCCCTGGTATTACAGCCCCCATCATCTCTGGTATACAGCCCCCATCATCCCTGGTATACAGCCCCCATCATCCCTGGTATTACAGCCCCCATCATCCCTGGTATACAGCCCCCATCATCTCTGGTATACAGCCCCCATCATCCCTGGTATACAGCCCCCATCATCCCTGGTATTACAGCCCCCATCATCCCTGGTATACAGCCCCCATCATCCCTGGTATTACAGCCCCCATCATCCCTGGTATACAGCCCCCATCATCCCTGGTATACAGCCCCCATCATCCCTGGTATTACAGCCCCCATCATCCCTGGTATACAGCCCCCATCATCTCTGGTATACAGCCCCCATCATCCCTGGTATTACAGCCCCCATCATCTCTGGTATTACAGCCCCCATCATCTCTGGTATACAGCCCCCATCATCTCTGGTATACAGCCCCCATCATCTCTGGTATTACAGCCCCCATCATCTCTGGTATTACAGCCCCCATCATCCCTGGTATACAGCCCCCATCATCCCTGGTATACAGCCCCCATCATCCCTGGTATACAGCCCCATCATCCCTGGTATTACAGCCCCCATCATCCCTGGTATTACAGCCCCCATCATCCCTGGTATACAGCCCCCATCATCTCTGGTATACAGCCCCCATCATCCCTGGTATTACAGCCCCCATCATCTCTGGTATTACAGCCCCCATCATCCCTGGTATACAGCCCCCATCATCCCTGGTATTACAGCCCCCATCATCCCTGGTATTACAGCCCCCATCATCTCTGGTATTACAGCCCTCATCATCCCTGGTATTACAGCCTCCATCATCCCTGGTATACAGCCCCCATCATCCCTGGTATTACAGCCCCCATCATCCCTGGTATTACAGCCCCCATCATCCCTGGTATTACAGCCCCCATCATCCCTGGTATTACAGCCCCCATCATCCCTGGTATTACAGCCCCCATCATCCCTGGTATACAGCCTCCATCATCCCTGGTATACAGCCCCCATCATCTCTGGTATTACAGCCCCCATCATCCCTGGTATACAGCCCCCATCATCCCTGGTATACAGCCCCCATCATCCCTGGTATACAGCCCCATCATCCCTGGTATACAGCCTCCATCATCCCTGGTATACAGCCTCCATCATCCCTGGTATACAGCCCCATCATCCCTGGTATTACAGCCCCCATCATCCCTGGTATACAGCCCCCATCATCTCTGGTACTACAGCCCCCATCATCCCTGGTATTACAGCCCCCATCATCCCTGGTATACAGCCCCCATCATCCCTGGTATTACAGCCCCATCATCTCTGGTATACAGCCCCATCATCTCTGGTATACAGCCCCCATCATCCCTGGTATTACAGCCCCTATCATCCCTGGTAATACAGCCCCCATCATCCCTGGTATACAGCCCCCATCATCCCTGGTAATACAGCCCCCATCATCCCTGGTATACAGCCCCCATCATCCCTGGTATACAGCCCCCATCATCCCTGGTAATACAGCCCCCATCATCCCTGGTATTACAGCCCCATCATCTCTGGTATTACAGCCCCATCATCTCTGGTATTACAGCCCCCATCATCTCTGGTATTACAGCCCCCATCATCCCTGGTATTACAGCCCCCATCATCTCTGGTATACAGCCCCCATCATCCCTGGTATTACAGCCCCTATCATCCCTGGTAATACAGCCCCCATCATCCCTGGTATTACAGCCCCATCATCTCTGGTATTACAGCCCCATCATCTCTGGTATTACAGCCCCCATCATCTCTGGTATTACAGCCCCCATCATCCCTGGTATTACAGCCCCTATCATCCCTGGTATACAGCCCCCATCATCTCTGGTATTACAGCCCCCATCATCCCTGGTATACAGCCCCCATCATCCCTGGTATACAGCCCCCATCATCCCTGGTATACAGCCCCCATCATCCCTGGTATTACAGCCCCCATCATCCCTGGTATTACACCCCCATCATCCCTGGTATACAGCCCCCATCATCCCTGGTATACAGCCCCCATCATCCCTGGTATACAGCCCCCATCATCCCTGGTATTACACCCCCCATCATCCCTGGTATACAGCCCCCATCATCTCTGGTATTACAGCCCCCATCATCCCTGGTATTACAGCCCCCATCATCCCTGGTATACAGCCCCCATCATCTCTGGTATTACAGCCCCCATCATCCCTGGTATACAGCCCCCATCATCCCTGGTATACAGCCCCCATCATCTCTGGTATTACAGCCCCCATCATCTCTGGTATTACAGCCCCCATCATCCCTGGTATTACAGCCCCCATCATCCCTGGTATACAGCCCCCATCATCCCTGGTATACAGCCCCCATCATCTCTGGTATTACAGCCCCCATCATCCCTGGTATTACAGCCCCCATCATCCTTGGTATACAGCCTCCATCATCCCTGGTATTACAGCCCCCATCATCCCTGGTATTACAGCCCCCATCATCTCTGGTATACAGCCCCCATCATCTCTGGTATTACAGCCCCATCATCCCTGGTATTACAGCCCCCATCATCTCTGGTATTACAGCCCCCATCATCCCTGGTATTACAGCTCCCATCATCCTTGGTATTACAGCCCCATCATCCCTGGTATACAGCCCCCATCATCTCTGGTATTACAGCCCCCATCATCTCTGGTATTACAGCCCCCATCATCCCTGGTATTACAGCTCCCATCATCCTTGGTATTACAGCCCCCATCATCTCTGGTATACAGCCCCCATCATCTCTGGTATTACAGCCCCATCATCCCTGGTATTACAGCCCCCATCATCTCTGGTATTACAGCCCCATCATCCCTGGTATTACAGCCCCCATCATCCCTGGTATTACACCCCCCATCATCTCTGGTATACAGCCCCCATCATCTCTGGTATACAGCCCCCATCATCCCTGGTATACAGCCCCCATCATCCCTGGTATTACAGCCCCCATCATCCCTGGTATTACACCCCCCATCATCTCTGGTATACAGCCCCCATCATCTCTGGTATACAGCCCCCATCATCTCTGGTATACAGCCCCCATCATCCCTGGTATACAGCCCCCATCATCTCTGGTATTACAGCCCCATCATCTCTGGTATTACAGCCCCCATCATCCCTGGTATACAGCCCCATCATCCCTGGTATTACACCCCCCATCATCTCTGGTATACAGCCCCCATCATCTCTGGTATACAGCCCCCATCATCCCTGGTATACAGCCCCCATCATCCCTGGTATTACAGCTCCCATCATCCCTGGTATTACAGCCCCCATCATCCCTGGTATACAGCCCCCATCATCTCTGGTATACAGCCCCCATCATCTCTGGTATTACAGCCCCCATCATCCCTGGTATACAGCCCCCATCATCCCTGGTATACAGCCCCATCATCCCTGGTATACAGCCCCCATCATCCCTGGTATTACAGCCCCCATCATCCCTGGTATTACACCCCCCATCATCTCTGGTATACAGCCCCCATCATCTCTGGTATACAGCCCCCATCATCCCTGGTATACAGCCCCCATCATCCCTGGTATACAGCCCCCATCATCCCTGGTATTACAGCCCCATCATCTTCCTCTCTCGGAGCCGTCACGTCCGGCCCCGGGTACCAGCACTCTCATCCTCCCGGCTGCCGGCCATGTACAGGGGAGGGGGGGGGATGATGATGGTGATGGTGGTGATGATGGTGGTCGTCGTCTCACCAGTGGCTGCATCTCGGAGCGCACGGTGGGCACCTGGAAGCGGTCTATCTCCTCCATCATGGTGGGGCCGGGCTCTGCGGCTGGTGCTGAGGCTGAGGAGGACGGGGCGGAGGAGGAGCGGCGGAGGCGGCGGCTATGTCATCCTCACTGACTGCGCCGCTCTGCTTCCGGCTCCGGAGCCCCGCTACAATATTCAGCAGCTGGGCGGAGCCAGAATTAATATTCAGGAGCGAGGGGCGGACACTACGTGTATAACTCTGGGAGAGGGGCGGGGTCGAGTAATCAATATTAAGTAGATGGGCGGAGCCAGAAATGACAGCCGAGCGCCTCCCTATAAATATGAAATGAGCGGGTGTGGAGGGGGCGGAGCCAGCCTGACAGTGCGGGACGCGGGCATGACGTCACAGGCAGCTGTTATCATGGCGTCAGTGTGTGATGTGGAACCGGCGGCGGCGGAGGTCAGCGGAAGAGCCGGGGTCACGTGACAGTGGTGGCCGCATACAGCGGGTGCCTGTGCAAAAGTTATAGGCAGGAGTGGAAAATGCCGGAAAGTGAGAGTGACGTCATACATACAGGAGCCAAAAATGACAGACGCACCAAGACTGGTGATACTGGTGACTGATACTGGTGATACTGGTGACACTGGTGATACTGGTGACTGATACTGGTGATACTGGTGACTGATACTGGTGATACTGGTGATACTGGTGACACTGGTGATACTGGTGACTGATACTGGTGATACTGGTGACTGATACTGGTGATACTGGTGACACTGGTGATACTGGTGACTGATACTGGTGATACTGGTGACTGATACTGGTGACTGATACTGGTGATACTGGTGATACTGGTGACACTGGTGATACTGGTGATACTGGTGACACTGGTGATACTGGTGACTGATACTGGTGATACTGGTGACTGATACTGGTGATACTGGTGACACTGGTGACACTGGTGATACTGGTGACTGATACTGGTGATACTGGTGACTGATACTGGTGACTGATACTGGTGATACTGGTGACTGATACTGGTGATACTGGTGACTGATACTGGTGACTGATACTGGTGATACTGGTGATACTGGTGATACTGGTGACTGATACTGGTGACTGATACTGGTGATACTGGTGACACTGGTGATACTGGTGACTGATACTGGTGATACTGGTGACTGATACTGGTGATACTGGTGATACTGGTGACACTGGTGATACTGGTGACACTGGTGATACTGGTGACTGATACTGGTGATACTGGTGACTGATACTGGTGATACTGGTGACTGATACTGGTGACTGATACTGGTGATACTGGTGATACTGGTGATACTGGTGACTGATACTGGTGACTGATACTGGTGATACTGGTGACTGATACTGGTGATACTGGTGATACTGGTGACTGATACTGGTGACTGATACTGGTGATACTGGTGATACTGGTGACTGATACTGGTGATACTGGTGATACTGGTGACTGATACTGGTGATACTGGTGATACTGGTGACTGATACTGGTGACTGATACTGGTGATACTGGTGATACTGGTGACTGATACTGGTGATACTGGTGATACTGGTGACTGATACTGGTGATACTGGTGATACTGGTGACTGATACTGGTGACTGATACTGGTGATACTGGTGATACTGGTGACTGATACTGGTGATACTGGTGACTGATACTGGTGATACTGGTGATACTGGTGACTGATACTGGTGACTGATACTGGTGATACTGGTGATACTGGTGACTGATACTGGTGATACTGGTGACTGATACTGGTGATACTGGTGATACTGGTGACTGATACTGGTGATACTGGTGACTGATACTGGTGATACTGGTGATACTGGAGATACTGGTGATACTGGAGATACTGGTGATACTGGTGACTGATACTGGTGACTGATACTGGTGATACTGGAGATACTGGTGACTGATACTGGTGACTGATACTGGTGATACTGGAGATACTGGTGACTGATACTGGTGACTGATACTGGTGATACTGGAGATACTGGTGATACTGGTGATACTGGTGACTGATACTGGTGATACTGGAGATACTGGTGACTGATACTGGTGATACTGGAGATACTGGTGACTGATACTGGTGACTGATACTGGTGATACAGGTGATGCTGGTGACTGATACTGGTGATACTGGTGATACTGGTGACTGATACTGGTGACTGATACTGGTGATACTGGAGATACTGGTGACTGATACTGGTGACTGATACTGGTGACTGATACTGGTGATACTGGAGATACTGGTGACTGATACTGGTGACTGATACTGGTGACTGATACTGGTGATACTGGTGACTGATACTGGTGATACTGGTGATACTGGTGACTGATACTGGTGACTGATACTGGTGATACTGGAGATACTGGTGACTGATACTGGTGATACTGGAGATACTGGTGACTGATACTGGTGATACTGGTGATACTGGTGACTGATACTGGTGATACTGGTGACTGATACTGGTGACTGATACTGGTGATACTGGAGATACTGGTGACTGATACTGGTGACTGATACTGGTGATACTGGAGATACTGGTGACTGATACTGGTGATACTGGAGATACTGGTGACTGATACTGGTGATACTGGAGATACTGGTGACAGATACTGGTGACAGATACTGGTGACAGATACTGGTGACTGATACTGGAGATACTGGTGACAGATACTGGTGACTGATACTAGTGATACTGGTGACTGATACTGGTGATACTGGTGATACTGGTGACTGATACTGGTGACAGATACTGGTGACTGATACTGGTGATACTGGTGACTGATACTGGTGATACTGGTGATACTGGTGATACTGGTGATACTGGTTACTGATACTGGTTACTGATACTGGTGACTGATACTGGTGACTGATACTGGTGACTGATACTGGTGATACTGGTGATACTGGTGACTGATACTGGTGATACTGGTGACTGATACTGGTGATACTGGTGACTGATACTGGTGATACTGGTGACTGATACTGGAGATACTGATACTGGTGACTGATACTGGTGACTGATACTGGTGACACTGGTGACTGATACTGGTGACACTGGTGACTGATACTGGAGATACTGATACTGGTGATACTGGTGACTGATACTGGTGATATTGGTGACTGATACTGGTGATACTGGTGACTGATACTGGTGATACTGGTGACTGATACAGGTGATACTGGTGACTGATACTGGTGATACTGGAGATACTGGTGATACTGGTGATACTGGTGACTGATACTGGTGATACTGGTAGCTGATACTGGTGATACTGGAGATACTGGTGATACTGGTGACTGATACTGGTGATACTGGTGACTGATACTGGTGATACTGGAGATACTGGAGATACTGGAGATACTGGTGATACTGGAGATACTGGTGATACTGGTGACTGATACTGGTGATACTGGTGGGTGATACTGGTGACTGATACTGGTGATACTGTAGATACTGGTGATACTAGAGATACTGGTGATACTGGTGACTGATACTGGTGATACTGGAGATACTGGTGACTGATACTGGTGATACTGGTGATACTGGTGACTGATACTGGTGATACTGGTGACTGATACAGGTGATGCTGGTGACTGATACTGGTGACTGATACTGGTGATACTGGAGATACTGGTGATACTGGTGACTGATACTGGTGATACTGGTGGCTGATACTGGTGATACTGGAGATACTGGTGATACTGGTGACTGATACTGGTGATACTGGTGACTGATACTGGTGATACTGGTGACTGATACTGGTGATACTGGTGACTGATACTGGTGATACTGGTGATACTGGTGACTGATACTGGTGATACTGGTGATACTGGTGACTGATACTGGTGATACTGGTGACTGATACTGGTGATACTGGTGATACTGGTGACTGATACTGGTGATACTGGAGATACTGGTGATACTGGTGACTGATACTGGTGACTGATACTGGTGATACTGGAGATACTGGTGACTGATACTGGTGACTGATACTGGTGATACTGGAGATACTGGTGACTGATACTGGTGACTGATACTGGTGATACTGGAGATACTGGTGATACTGGTGATACTGGTGACTGATACTGGTGATACTGGAGATACTGGTGACTGATACTGGTGATACTGGTGATACTGGAGATACTGGTGACTGATACTGGTGACTGATACTGGTGATACAGGTGATGCTGGTGACTGATACTGGTGATACTGGTGATACTGGTGACTGATACTGGTGACTGATACTGGTGATACTGGAGATACTGGTGACTGATACTGGTGACTGATACTGGTGATACTGGAGATACTGGTGACTGATACTGGTGACTGATACTGGTGATACTGGTGATACTGGTGACTGATACTGGTGATACTGGTGATACTGGTGACTGATACTGGTGACTGATACTGGTGATACTGGAGATACTGGTGACTGATACTGGTGATACTGGAGATACTGGTGACTGATACTGGTGACTGATACTGGTGATACTGGAGATACTGGTGACTGATACTGGTGATACTGGTGATACTGGTGACTGATACTGGTGACTGATACTGGTGATACTGGTGACTGATACTGGTGATACTGGAGATACTGGTGACTGATACTGGTGATACTGGAGATACTGGTGACTGATACTGGTGATACTGGAGATACTGGTGACAGATACTGGTGACAGATACTGGTGACAGATACTGGTGACTGATACTGGAGATACTGGTGACAGATACTGGTGACTGATACTAGTGATACTGGTGACTGATACTGGTGATACTGGTGATACTGGTGACTGATACTGGTGACAGATACTGGTGACTGATACTGGTGATACTGGTGACTGATACTGGTGATACTGGTTACTGATACTGGTTACTGATACTGGTGACTGATACTGGTGACTGATACTGGTGACTGATACTGGTGATACTGGTGATACTGGTGACTGATACTGGTGATACTGGTGACTGATACTGGTGATACTGGTGACTGATACTGGTGATACTGGTGACTGATACTGGAGATACTGATACTGGTGACTGATACTGGTGACTGATACTGGTGACACTGGTGACTGATACTGGTGACACTGGTGACTGATACTGGAGATACTGATACTGGTGATACTGGTGACTGATACTGGTGATATTGGTGACTGATACTGGTGATACTGGTGACTGATACTGGTGATACTGGTGACTGATACAGGTGATACTGGTGACTGATACTGGTGATACTGGTGACTGATACTGGTGATACTGGAGATACTGGTGATACTGGTGATACTGGTGACTGATACTGGTGATACTGGTAGCTGATACTGGTGATACTGGAGATACTGGTGATACTGGTGACTGATACTGGTGATACTGGTGACTGATACTGGTGATACTGGAGATACTGGAGATACTGGAGATACTGGTGATACTGGAGATACTGGTGATACTGGTGACTGATACTGGTGATACTGGTGGGTGATACTGGTGACTGATACTGGTGATACTGGAGATACTGGTGATACTAGAGATACTGGTGATACTGGTGACTGATACTGGTGATACTGGAGATACTGGTGACTGATACTGGTGATACTGGTGATACTGGTGACTGATACTGGTGATACTGGTGACTGATACAGGTGATGCTGGTGACTGATACTGGTGACTGATACTGGTGATACTGGAGATACTGGTGATACTGGTGACTGATACTGGTGATACTGGTGGCTGATACTGGTGATACTGGAGATACTGGTGATACTGGTGACTGATACTGGTGATACTGGTGACTGATACTGGTGATACTGGTGACTGATACTGGTGATACTGGTGACTGATACTGGTGATACTGGTGATACTGGTGACTGATACTGGTGATACTGGTGATACTGGTGACTGATACTGGTGATACTGGTGACTGATACTGGTGATACTGGTGATACTGGTGACTGATACTGGTGATACTGGAGATACTGGTGATACTGGTGACTGATACTGGTGACTGATACTGGTGATACTGGAGATACTGGTGACTGATACTGGTGACTGATACTGGTGATACTGGAGATACTGGTGACTGATACTGGTGACTGATACTGGTGATACTGGAGATACTGGTGATACTGGTGATACTGGTGACTGATACTGGTGATACTGGAGATACTGGTGACTGATACTGGTGATACTGGTGATACTGGAGATACTGGTGACTGATACTGGTGACTGATACTGGTGATACAGGTGATGCTGGTGACTGATACTGGTGATACTGGTGATACTGGTGACTGATACTGGTGACTGATACTGGTGATACTGGAGATACTGGTGACTGATACTGGTGACTGATACTGGTGATACTGGAGATACTGGTGACTGATACTGGTGACTGATACTGGTGATACTGGTGATACTGGTGACTGATACTGGTGATACTGGTGACTGATACTGGTGACTGATACTGGTGATACTGGAGATACTGGTGACTGATACTGGTGATACTGGAGATACTGGTGACTGATACTGGTGACTGATACTGGTGATACTGGAGATACTGGTGACTGATACTGGTGATACTGGTGATACTGGTGACTGATACTGGTGATACTGGTGACTGATACTGGTGACTGATACTGGTGATACTGGTTACTGATACTGGTGACTGATACTGGTGATACTGGAGATACTGGTGACTGATACTGGTGATACTGGAGATACTGGTGACTGATACTGGTGATACTGGAGATACTGGTGACAGATACTGGTGACAGATACTGGTGACAGATACTGGTGACTGATACTGGAGATACTGGTGACAGATACTGGTGACTGATACTAGTGATACTGGTGACTGATACTGGTGATACTGGTGATACTGGTGACTGATACTGGTGACAGATACTGGTGACTGATACTGGTGATACTGGTGACTGATACTGGTGATACTGGTGATACTGGTGATACTGGTTACTGATACTGGTTACTGATACTGGTGACTGATACTAGTGACTGATACTGGTGACTGATACTGGTGATACTGGTGATACTGGTGACTGATACTGGTGATACTGGTGACTGATACTGGTGATACTGGTGACTGATACTGGTGATACTGGTGACTGATACTGGAGATACTGATACTGGTGACTGATACTGGTGACACTGGTGACTGATACTGGTGACACTGGTGACTGATACTGGAGATACTGATACTGGTGATACTGGTGACTGATACTGGTGATATTGGTGACTGATACTGGTGATACTGGTGACTGATACTGGTGATACTGGTGACTGATACAGGTGATACTGGTGACTGATACTGGTGATACTGGTGACTGATACTGGTGATACTGGAGATACTGGTGATACTGGTGATACTGGTGACTGATACTGGTGATACTGGTAGCTGATACTGGTGATACTGGAGATACTGGTGATACTGGTGACTGATACTGGTGATACTGGTGACTGATACTGGTGATACTGGAGATACTGGAGATACTGGAGATACTGGTGATACTGGAGATACTGGTGATACTGGTGACTGATACTGGTGATACTGGTGGGTGATACTGGTGACTGATACTGGTGATACTGGAGATACTGGTGATACTAGAGATACTGGTGATACTGGTGACTGATACTGGTGATACTGGAGATACTGGTGACTGATACTGGTGATACTGGTGATACTGGTGACTGATACTGGTGATACTGGTGACTGATACAGGTGATGCTGGTGACTGATACTGGTGACTGATACTGGTGATACTGGTGATACTGGAGATACTGGTGATACTGGTGACTGATACTGGTGATACTGGTGGCTGATACTGGTGATACTGGAGATACTGGTGATACTGGTGACTGATACTGGTGATACTGGTGACTGATACTGGTGATACTGGTGACTGATACTGGTGATACTGGTGACTGATACTGGTGATACTGGTGATACTGGTGACTGATACTGGTGATACTGGTGATACTGGTGACTGATACTGGTGACTGATACTGGTGATACTAGAGATACTGGTGACTGATACTGGTGACTGATACTGGTGATACTGGAGATACTGGTGACTGATACTGGTGACTGATACTGGTGATACTGGAGATACTGGTGATACTGGTGACTGATACTGGTGATACTGGAGATACTGGTGACTGATACTGGTGATACTGGAGATACTGGTGACTGATACTGGTGACTGATACTGGTGATACAGGTGATGCTGGTGACTGATACTGGTGATACTGGTGATACTGGTGACTGATACTGGTGACTGATACTGGTGATACTGGAGATACTGGTGACTGATATTGGTGACTGATACTGGTGATACTGGAGATACTGGTGACTGATACTGGTGACTGATACTGGTGACTGATACTGGTGATACTGGTGATACTGGTGACTGATACTGGTGATACTGGAGATACTGGTGACTGATACTGGTGACTGATACTGGTGATACTGGAGATACTGGTGACTGATACTGGTGACTGATACTGGTGATACTGGAGATACTGGTGATACTGGTGATACTGGTGACTGATACTGGTGATACTGGAGATACTGGTGACTGATACTGGTGATACTGGTGACTGATACTGGTGACTGATACTGGTGATACAGGTGATGCTGGTGACTGATACTGGTGATACTGGTGATACTGGTGACTGATACTGGTGACTGATACTGGTGATACTGGAGATACTGGTGACTGATACTGGTGACTGATACTGGTGACTGATACTGGTGATACTGGAGATACTGGTGACTGATACTGGTGACTGATACTGGTGACTGATACTGGTGATACTGGTGATACTGGTGACTGATACTGGTGATACTGGTGATACTGGTGACTGATACTGGTGACTGATACTGGTGATACTGGAGATACTGGTGACTGATACTGGTGATACTGGAGATACTGGTGATACTGGTGATACTGGTGACTGATACTGGTGATACTGGTGACTGATACTGGTGACTGATACTGGTGATACTGGAGATACTGGTGACTGATACTGGTGACTGATACTGGTGATACTGGAGATACTGGTGACTGATACTGGTGATACTGGAGATACTGGTGACTGATACTGGTGATACTGGAGATACTGGTGACAGATACTGGTGACAGATACTGGTGACAGATACTGGTGACTGATACTGGAGATACTGGTGACAGATACTGGTGACTGATACTAGTGATACTGGTGACTGATACTGGTGATACTGGTGATACTGGTGACTGATACTGGTGACAGATACTGGTGACTGATACTGGTGATACTGGTGACTGATACTGGTGATACTGGTGATACTGGTGATACTGGTTACTGATACTGGTTACTGATACTGGTGACTGATACTGGTGACTGATACTGGTGACTGATACTGGTGATACTGGTGATACTGGTGACTGATACTGGTGATACTGGTGACTGATACTGGTGATACTGGTGACTGATACTGGTGATACTGGTGACTGATACTGGAGATACTGATACTGGTGACTGATACTGGTGACTGATACTGGTGACACTGGTGACTGATACTGGTGACACTGGTGACTGATACTGGAGATACTGATACTGGTGATACTGGTGACTGATACTGGTGATATTGGTGACTGATACTGGTGATACTGGTGACTGATACTGGTGATACTGGTGACTGATACAGGTGATACTGGTGACTGATACTGGTGATACTGGTGACTGATACTGGTGATACTGGAGATACTGGTGATACTGGTGATACTGGTGACTGATACTGGTGATACTGGTAGCTGATACTGGTGATACTGGTGATACTGGAGATACTGGTGATACTGGTGACTGATACTGGTGATACTGGTGACTGATACTGGAGATACTGGAGATACTGGAGATACTGGTGATACTGGTGACTGATACTGGTGATACTGGTGGGTGATACTGGTGACTGATACTGGTGATACTGTAGATACTGGTGATACTAGAGATACTGGTGATACTGGTGACTGATACTGGTGATACTGGAGATACTGGTGACTGATACTGGTGATACTGGTGATACTGGTGACTGATACTGGTGATACTGGTGACTGATACAGGTGATGCTGGTGACTGATACTGGTGACTGATACTGGTGATACTGGAGATACTGGTGATACTGGTGACTGATACTGGTGATACTGGTGGCTGATACTGGTGATACTGGAGATACTGGTGATACTGGTGACTGATACTGGTGATACTGGTGACTGATACTGGTGATACTGGTGACTGATACTGGTGATACTGGTGACTGATACTGGTGATACTGGTGATACTGGTGACTGATACTGGTGATACTGGTGATACTGGTGACTGATACTGGTGATACTGGTGACTGATACTGGTGATACTGGTGATACTGGTGACTGATACTGGTGATACTGGAGATACTGGTGATACTGGTGACTGATACTGGTGACTGATACTGGTGATACTGGAGATACTGGTGACTGATACTGGTGACTGATACTGGTGATACTGGAGATACTGGTGACTGATACTGGTGACTGATACTGGTGATACTGGAGATACTGGTGATACTGGTGATACTGGTGACTGATACTGGTGATACTGGAGATACTGGTGACTGATACTGGTGATACTGGTGATACTGGAGATACTGGTGACTGATACTGGTGACTGATACTGGTGATACAGGTGATGCTGGTGACTGATACTGGTGATACTGGTGATACTGGTGACTGATACTGGTGACTGATACTGGTGATACTGGAGATACTGGTGACTGATACTGGTGACTGATACTGGTGATACTGGAGATACTGGTGACTGATACTGGTGACTGATACTGGTGATACTGGTGATACTGGTGACTGATACTGGTGATACTGGTGATACTGGTGACTGATACTGGTGACTGATACTGGTGATACTGGAGATACTGGTGACTGATACTGGTGATACTGGAGATACTGGTGACTGATACTGGTGACTGATACTGGTGATACTGGAGATACTGGTGACTGATACTGGTGATACTGGTGATACTGGTGACTGATACTGGTGATACTGGTGACTGATACTGGTGATACTGGAGATACTGGTGACTGATACTGGTGACTGATACTGGTGATACTGGAGATACTGGTGATACTGGTGACTGATACTGGTGATACTGGAGATACTGGTGACTGATACTGGTGATACTGGAGATACTGGTGACTGATACTGGTGACTGATACTGGTGATACAGGTGATGCTGGTGACTGATACTGGTGATACTGGTGATACTGGTGACTGATACTGGTGACTGATACTGGTGATACTGGAGATACTGGTGACTGATATTGGTGACTGATACTGGTGATACTGGAGATACTGGTGACTGATACTGGTGACTGATACTGGTGACTGATACTGGTGATACTGGTGATACTGGTGACTGATACTGGTGATACTGGAGATACTGGTGACTGATACTGGTGACTGATACTGGTGATACTGGAGATACTGGTGACTGATACTGGTGACTGATACTGGTGATACTGGAGATACTGGTGATACTGGTGATACTGGTGACTGATACTGGTGATACTGGAGATACTGGTGACTGATACTGGTGATACTGGTGACTGATACTGGTGACTGATACTGGTGATACAGGTGATGCTGGTGACTGATACTGGTGATACTGGTGATACTGGTGACTGATACTGGTGACTGATACTGGTGATACTGGAGATACTGGTGACTGATACTGGTGACTGATACTGGTGACTGATACTGGTGATACTGGAGATACTGGTGACTGATACTGGTGACTGATACTGGTGACTGATACTGGTGATACTGGTGATACTGGTGACTGATACTGGTGATACTGGTGATACTGGTGACTGATACTGGTGACTGATACTGGTGATACTGGAGATACTGGTGACTGATACTGGTGATACTGGAGATACTGGTGACTGATACTGGTGATACTGGTGATACTGGTGACTGATACTGGTGATACTGGTGACTGATACTGGTGACTGATACTGGTGATACTGGAGATACTGGTGACTGATACTGGTGACTGATACTGGTGATACTGGAGATACTGGTGACTGATACTGGTGATACTGGAGATACTGGTGACTGATACTGGTGATACTGGAGATACTGGTGACAGATACTGGTGACAGATACTGGTGACAGATACTGGTGACTGATACTGGAGATACTGGTGACAGATACTGGTGACTGATACTAGTGATACTGGTGACTGATACTGGTGATACTGGTGATACTGGTGACTGATACTGGTGACAGATACTGGTGACTGATACTGGTGATACTGGTGACTGATACTGGTGATACTGGTGATACTGGTGATACTGGTTACTGATACTGGTTACTGATACTGGTGACTGATACTGGTGACTGATACTGGTGACTGATACTGGTGATACTGGTGATACTGGTGACTGATACTGGTGATACTGGTGACTGATACTGGTGATACTGGTGACTGATACTGGTGATACTGGTGACTGATACTGGAGATACTGATACTGGTGACTGATACTGGTGACTGATACTGGTGACACTGGTGACTGATACTGGTGACACTGGTGACTGATACTGGAGATACTGATACTGGTGATACTGGTGACTGATACTGGTGATATTGGTGACTGATACTGGTGATACTGGTGACTGATACTGGTGATACTGGTGACTGATACAGGTGATACTGGTGACTGATACTGGTGATACTGGTGACTGATACTGGTGATACTGGAGATACTGGTGATACTGGTGATACTGGTGACTGATACTGGTGATACTGGTAGCTGATACTGGTGATACTGGTGATACTGGAGATACTGGTGATACTGGTGACTGATACTGGTGATACTGGTGACTGATACTGGAGATACTGGAGATACTGGAGATACTGGTGATACTGGTGACTGATACTGGTGATACTGGTGGGTGATACTGGTGACTGATACTGGTGATACTGGAGATACTGGTGATACTAGAGATACTGGTGATACTGGTGACTGATACTGGTGATACTGGAGATACTGGTGACTGATACTGGTGATACTGGTGATACTGGTGACTGATACTGGTGATACTGGTGACTGATACAGGTGATGCTGGTGACTGATACTGGTGACTGATACTGGTGATACTGGAGATACTGGTGATACTGGTGACTGATACTGGTGATACTGGTGGCTGATACTGGTGATACTGGAGATACTGGTGATACTGGTGACTGATACTGGTGATACTGGTGACTGATACTGGTGATACTGGTGACTGATACTGGTGATACTGGTGACTGATACTGGTGATACTGGTGATACTGGTGACTGATACTGGTGATACTGGTGATACTGGTGACTGATACTGGTGATACTGGTGACTGATACTGGTGATACTGGTGATACTGGTGACTGATACTGGTGATACTGGAGATACTGGTGATACTGGTGACTGATACTGGTGACTGATACTGGTGATACTGGAGATACTGGTGACTGATACTGGTGACTGATACTGGTGATACTGGAGATACTGGTGACTGATACTGGTGACTGATACTGGTGATACTGGAGATACTGGTGATACTGGTGATACTGGTGACTGATACTGGTGATACTGGAGATACTGGTGACTGATACTGGTGATACTGGTGATACTGGAGATACTGGTGACTGATACTGGTGACTGATACTGGTGATACAGGTGATGCTGGTGACTGATACTGGTGATACTGGTGATACTGGTGACTGATACTGGTGACTGATACTGGTGATACTGGAGATACTGGTGACTGATACTGGTGACTGATACTGGTGATACTGGAGATACTGGTGACTGATACTGGTGACTGATACTGGTGATACTGGTGATACTGGTGACTGATACTGGTGATACTGGTGATACTGGTGACTGATACTGGTGACTGATACTGGTGATACTGGAGATACTGGTGACTGATACTGGTGATACTGGAGATACTGGTGACTGATACTGGTGACTGATACTGGTGATACTGGAGATACTGGTGACTGATACTGGTGATACTGGTGATACTGGTGACTGATACTGGTGATACTGGTGACTGATACTGGTGACTGATACTGGTGATACTGGTGACTGATACTGGTGACTGATACTGGTGATACTGGAGATACTGGTGACTGATACTGGTGATACTGGAGATACTGGTGACTGATACTGGTGATACTGGAGATACTGGTGACAGATACTGGTGACAGATACTGGTGACTGATACTGGAGATACTGGTGACAGATACTGGTGACTGATACTAGTGATACTGGTGACTGATACTGGTGATACTGGTGATACTGGTGACTGATACTGGTGACAGATACTGGTGACTGATACTGGTGATACTGGTGACTGATACTGGTGATACTGGTGATACTGGTGATACTGGTTACTGATACTGGTTACTGATACTGGTGACTGATACTGGTGATACTGGTGATACTGGTGACTGATACTGGTGATACTGGTGACTGATACTGGTGATACTGGTGACTGATACTGGTGATACTGGTGACTGATACTGGAGATACTGATACTGGTGACTGATACTGGTGACTGATACTGGTGACACTGGTGACTGATACTGGTGACACTGGTGACTGATACTGGAGATACTGATACTGGTGATACTGGTGACTGATACTGGTGATATTGGTGACTGATACTGGTGATACTGGTGACTGATACTGGTGATACTGGTGACTGATACAGGTGATACTGGTGACTGATACTGGTGATACTGGTGACTGATACTGGTGATACTGGAGATACTGGTGATACTGGTGATACTGGTGACTGATACTGGTGATACTGGTAGCTGATACTGGTGATACTGGAGATACTGGTGATACTGGTGACTGATACTGGTGATACTGGTGACTGATACTGGTGATACTGGAGATACTGGAGATACTGGAGATACTGGTGATACTGGAGATACTGGTGATACTGGTGACTGATACTGGTGATACTGGTGGGTGATACTGGTGACTGATACTGGTGATACTGGAGATACTGGTGATACTAGAGATACTGGTGATACTGGTGACTGATACTGGTGATACTGGAGATACTGGTGACTGATACTGGTGATACTGGTGATACTGGTGACTGATACTGGTGATACTGGTGACTGATACAGGTGATGCTGGTGACTGATACTGGTGACTGATACTGGTGATACTGGTGATACTGGAGATACTGGTGATACTGGTGACTGATACTGGTGATACTGGTGGCTGATACTGGTGATACTGGAGATACTGGTGATACTGGTGACTGATACTGGTGATACTGGTGACTGATACTGGTGATACTGGTGACTGATACTGGTGATACTGGTGACTGATACTGGTGATACTGGTGATACTGGTGACTGATACTGGTGATACTGGTGATACTGGTGACTGATACTGGTGATACTGGTGATACTGGTGACTGATACTGGTGACTGATACTGGTGATACTAGAGATACTGGTGACTGATACTGGTGACTGATACTGGTGATACTGGAGATACTGGTGACTGATACTGGTGACTGATACTGGTGATACTGGAGATACTGGTGATACTGGTGATACTGGTGACTGATACTGGTGATACTGGAGATACTGGTGACTGATACTGGTGATACTGGAGATACTGGTGACTGATACTGGTGACTGATACTGGTGATACAGGTGATGCTGGTGACTGATACTGGTGATACTGGTGATACTGGTGACTGATACTGGTGACTGATACTGGTGATACTGGAGATACTGGTGACTGATACTGGTGACTGATATTGGTGACTGATACTGGTGATACTGGAGATACTGGTGACTGATACTGGTGACTGATACTGGTGACTGATACTGGTGATACTGGTGATACTGGTGACTGATACTGGTGATACTGGTGATACTGGTGACTGATACTGGTGACTGATACTGGTGATACTGGTGATACTGGTGACTGATACTGGTGACTGATACTGGTGATACTGGAGATACTGGTGACTGATACTGGTGACTGATACTGGTGATACTGGAGATACTGGTGACTGATACTGGTGATACTGGAGATACTGGTGACTGATACTGGTGATACTGGAGATACTGGTGACAGATACTGGTGACAGATACTGGTGACAGATACTGGTGACTGATACTGGAGATACTGGTGACAGATACTGGTGACTGATACTAGTGATACTGGTGACTGATACTGGTGATACTGGTGATACTGGTGACTGATACTGGTGACAGATACTGGTGACTGATACTGGTGATACTGGTGACTGATACTGGTGATACTGGTGATACTGGTGATACTGGTTACTGATACTGGTGACTGATACTGGTGACTGATACTGGTGACTGATACTGGTGATACTGGTGATACTGGTGACTGATACTGGTGATACTGGTGACTGATACTGGTGATACTGGTGACTGATACTGGAGATACTGATACTGGTGACTGATACTGGTGACTGATACTGGTGACACTGGTGACTGATACTGGTGACACTGGTGACTGATACTGGAGATACTGATACTGGTGATACTGGTGACTGATACTGGTGATATTGGTGACTGATACTGGTGATACTGGTGACTGATACTGGTGATACTGGTGACTGATACAGGTGATACTGGTGACTGATACTGGTGATACTGGTGACTGATACTGGTGATACTGGTGATACTGGTGACTGATACTGGTGATACTGGTAGCTGATACTGGTGATACTGGTGATACTGGAGATACTGGTGATACTGGTGACTGATACTGGTGATACTGGTGACTGATACTGGTGATACTGGAGATACTGGAGATACTGGAGATACTGGTGATACTGGTGACTGATACTGGTGATACTGGTGACTGATACTGGTGATACTGGTGGGTGATACTGGTGACTGATACTGGTGATACTGGAGATACTGGTGACTGATACTGGTGATACTGGTGATACTGGTGACTGATACTGGTGATACTGGTGACTGATACAGGTGATGCTGGTGACTGATACTGGTGACTGATACTGGTGACTGATACTGGTGATACTGGTGATACTGGTGACTGATACTGGTGATACTGGTGACTGATACTGGTGATACTGGTGACTGATACTGGTGATACTGGTGACTGATACTGGAGATACTGATACTGGTGACTGATACTGGTGACTGATACTGGTGACACTGGTGACTGATACTGGTGACACTGGTGACTGATACTGGAGATACTGATACTGGTGATACTGGTGACTGATACTGGTGATATTGGTGACTGATACTGGTGATACTGGTGACTGATACTGGTGATACTGGTGATTGATACAGGTGATACTGGTGACTGATACTGGTGATACTGGTGACTGATACTGGTGATACTGGAGATACTGGTGATACTGGTGATACTGGTGACTGATACTGGTGATACTGGTAGCTGATACTGGTGATACTGGTGATACTGGAGATACTGGTGATACTGGTGACTGATACTGGTGATACTGGTGACTGATACTGGTGATACTGGAGATACTGGAGATACTGGTGATACTGGAGATACTGGTGATACTGGTGACTGATACTGGTGATACTGGTGGGTGATACTGGTGACTGATACTGGTGATACTGGAGATACTGGTGATACTAGAGATACTGGTGATACTGGTGACTGATACTGGTGATACTGGAGATACTGGTGACTGATACTGGTGATACTGGTGACTGATACTGGTGATACTGGTGACTGATACAGGTGATGCTGGTGACTGATACTGGTGATACTGGAGATACTGGTGATACTGGTGACTGATACTGGTGATACTGGTGGCTGATACTGGTGATACTGGAGATACTGGTGATACTGGTGACTGATACTGGTGATACTGGTGACTGATACTGGTGATACTGGTGACTGATACTGGTGATACTGGTGATACTGGTGACTGATACTGGTGATACTGGTGATACTGGTGACTGATACTGGTGATACTGGTGACTGATACTGGTGATACTGGTGATACTGGTGACTGATACTGGTGATACTGGAGATACTGGTGATACTGGTGACTGATACTGGTGACTGATACTGGTGATACTGGAGATACTGGTGACTGATACTGGTGACTGATACTGGTGATACTGGAGATACTGGTGACTGATACTGGTGACTGATACTGGTGATACTGGTGATACTGGTGATACTGGTGACTGATACTGGTGATACTGGAGATACTGGTGACTGATACTGGTGATACTGGAGATACTGGTGACTGATACTGGTGACTGATACTGGTGATACAGGTGATGCTGGTGACTGATACTGGTGATACTGGTGACTGATACTGGTGACTGATACTGGTGATACTGGAGATACTGGTGACTGATACTGGTGACTGATACTGGTGACTGATACTGGTGATACTGGAGATACTGGTGACTGATACTGGTGACTGATACTGGTGACTGATACTGGTGATACTGGTGATACTGGTGACTGATACTGGTGATACTGGTGATACTGGTGACTGATACTGGTGACTGATACTGGTGATACTGGAGATACTGGTGACTGATACTGGTGATACTGGAGATACTGGTGACTGATACTGGTGACTGATACTGGTGATACTGGAGATACTGGTGACTGATACTGGTGATACTGGAGATACTGGTGACTGATACTGGTGATACTGGTGATACTGGTGACTGATATTGGTGATACTGGTGACTGATACTGGTGACTGATACTGGTGATACTGGAGATACTGGTGACTGATACTGGTGACTGATACTGGTGATACTGGAGATACTGGTGACTGATACTGGTGATACTGGAGATACTGGTGACTGATACTGGTGATACTGGAGATACTGGTGACAGATACTGGTGACAGATACTGGTGACAGATACTGGTGACAGATACTGGAGATACTGGTGACAGATACTGGTGACTGATACTAGTGATACTGGTGACTGATACTGGTGATACTGGTGATACTGGTGACTGATACTGGTGACAGATACTGGTGACTGATACTGGTGATACTGGTGACTGATACTGGTGATACTGGTGATACTGGTGATACTGGTTACTGATACTGGTGACTGATACTGGTGACTGATACTGGTGACTGATACTGGTGATACTGGTGATACTGGTGACTGATACTGGTGATACTGGTGACTGATACTGGTGATACTGGTGACTGATACTGGTGATACTGGTGACTGATACTGGAGATACTGGTGACTGATACTGGTGACTGATACTGGTGACACTGGTGACTGATACTGGTGACACTGGTGACTGATACTGGAGATACTGATACTGGTGATACTGGTGACTGATACTGGTGATATTGGTGACTGATACTGGTGATACTGGTGACTGATACTGGTGATACTGGTGACTGATACAGGTGATACTGGTGACTGATACTGGTGATACTGGTGACTGATACTGGAGATACTGGTGATACTGGTGATACTGGTGATTGATACTGGTGATACTGGTAGCTGATACTGGTGATATTGGTGATACTGGAGATACTGGTGATACTGGTGACTGATACTGGTGATACTGGTGACTGATACTGGTGATACTGGAGATACTGGAGATACTGGAGATACTGGTGATACTGGAGATACTGGTGATACTGGTGACTGATACTGGTGATACTGGTGGGTGATACTGGTGACTGATACTGGTGATACTGGAGATACTGGTGATACTAGAGATACTGGTGATACTGGTGACTGATACTGGTGATACTGGAGATACTGGTGACTGATACTGGTGATACTGGTGACTGATACTGGTGATACTGGTGACTGATACAGGTGATGCTGGTGACTGATACTGGTGACTGATACTGGTGATACTGGTGATACTGGAGATACTGGTGATACTGGTGACTGATACTGGTGATACTGGTGGCTGATACTGGTGATACTGGAGATACTGGTGATACTGGTGACTGATACTGGTGATACTGGTGACTGATACTGGTGATACTGGAGTTACTGGAGATACTGGTGATACTGGAGATACTGGTGATACTGGTGACTGATACTGGTGATACTGGTGACTGATACTGGTGATACTGGAGATACTGGTGATACTGGTGACTGATACTGGTGATACTGGTGATACTGGTGATACTGCTGACTGATACTGGTGATACTGGTGACTGATACAGGTGATGCTGGTGACTGATACTGGTGACTGATACTGGTGATACTGGTGACTGATACTGGTGATACTGGTGACTGATACTGGTGATACTGGTGACTGATACTGGTGATACTGGTGACTGATACTGGTGATACTGGTGACTGATACTGGTGATACTGGTGATACTGGAGATACTGGTGACTGATACTGGAGATACTGGTGACTGATACTGGTGATACTGGTGACTGATACTGGTGATACTGGTGACTGATACTGCTGATACTGGTGACTGATACTGGTGATACTGGTAACTGATACTGGTGACTGATACTGGTGACACTGGTGACTGATACTGGTGACTGATACTGGTGACTGATACTGGTGACACTGGTGACTGATACTGGTGACTGATACTGGTGACACTGGTGACTGATACTGGAGATACTGGTGACTGATACTGGTGACTGATACTGGTGACACTGGTGACTGATACTGGTGATACTGGAGATACTGGTGACTGATACTGGTGATACTGGTGACTGATACTGGTGATACTGGTGACTGATACAGGTGATGCTGGTGACTGATACTGGTGATACTGGAGATACTGGTGATACTGGTGACTGATACTGGTGATACTGGTGGCTGATACTGGTGATACTGGAGATACTGGTGATACTGGTGACTGATACTGGTGACTGATACTGGTGATACTGGTGATACTGGTGACTGATACTGGTGATACTGGTGATACTGGTGACTGATACTGGTGATACTGGTGACTGATACTGGTGATACTGGTGATACTGGTGACTGATACTGGTGATACTGGAGATACTGGTGATACTGGTGACTGATACTGGTGACTGATACTGGTGATACTGGAGATACTGGTGACTGATACTGGTGACTGATACTGGTGATACTGGAGATACTGGTGACTGATACTGGTGACTGATACTGGTGATACTGGTGATACTGGTGATACTGGTGACTGATACTGGTGATACTGGAGATACTGGTGACTGATACTGGTGATACTGGAGATACTGGTGACTGATACTGGTGACTGATACTGGTGATACAGGTGATGCTGGTGACTGATACTGGTGATACTGGTGATACTGGTGACTGATACTGGTGACTGATACTGGTGATACTGGAGATACTGGTGACTGATACTGGTGACTGATACTGGTGACTGATACTGGTGATACTGGAGATACTGGTGACTGATACTGGTGACTGATACTGGTGATACTGGTGATACTGGTGACTGATACTGGTGATACTGGTGATACTGGTGACTGATACTGGTGACTGATACTGGTGATACTGGAGATACTGGTGACTGATACTGGTGATACTGGAGATACTGGTGACTGATACTGGTGACTGATACTGGTGATACTGGAGATACTGGTGACTGATACTGGTGATACTGGAGATACTGGTGACTGATACTGGTGATACTGGTGATACTGGTGACTGATATTGGTGATACTGGTGACTGATACTGGTGACTGATACTGGTGATACTGGAGATACTGGTGACTGATACTGGTGACTGATACTGGTGATACTGGAGATACTAGTGACTGATACTGGTGATACTGGAGATACTGGTGACTGATACTGGTGATACTGGAGATACTGGTGACAGATACTGGTGACAGATACTGGTGACAGATACTGGTGACAGATACTGGAGATACTGGTGACAGATACTGGTGACTGATACTAGTGATACTGGTGACTGATACTGGTGATACTGGTGATACTGGTGACTGATACTGGTGACAGATACTGGTGACTGATACTGGTGATACTGGTGACTGATACTGGTGATACTGGTGATACTGGTGATACTGGTGACTGATACTGGTGATACTGGTGATACTGGTGATACTGCTGACTGATACTGGTGATACTGGTGACTGATACAGGTGATGCTGGTGACTGATACTGGTGACTGATACTGGTGATACTGGTGACTGATACTGGTGATACTGGTGACTGATACTGGTGATACTGGTGACTGATACTGGTGATACTGGTGACTGATACTGGTGATACTGGTGATACTGGAGATACTGGTGACTGATACTGGAGATACTGGTGACTGATACTGGTGATACTGGTGACTGATACTGGTGATACTGGTGACTGATACTGCTGATACTGGTGACTGATACTGGTGATACTGGTAACTGATACTGGTGACTGATACTGGTGACACTGGTGACTGATACTGGTGACTGATACTGGTGACTGATACTGGTGACACTGGTGACTGATACTGGTGACTGATACTGGTGACACTGGTGACTGATACTGGAGATACTGGTGACTGATACTGGTGACTGATACTGGTGACACTGGTGACTGATACTGGTGATACTGGAGATACTGGTGACTGATACTGGTGATACTGGTGACTGATACTGGTGATACTGGTGACTGATACAGGTGATGCTGGTGACTGATACTGGTGATACTGGAGATACTGGTGATACTGGTGACTGATACTGGTGATACTGGTGGCTGATACTGGTGATACTGGAGATACTGGTGATACTGGTGACTGATACTGGTGACTGATACTGGTGATACTGGTGATACTGGTGACTGATACTGGTGATACTGGTGATACTGGTGACTGATACTGGTGATACTGGTGACTGATACTGGTGATACTGGTGATACTGGTGACTGATACTGGTGATACTGAAGATACTGGTGATACTGGTGACTGATACTGGTGACTGATACTGGTGATACTGGAGATACTGGTGACTGATACTGGTGACTGATACTGGTGATACTGGAGATACTGGTGACTGATACTGGTGACTGATACTGGTGATACTGGAGATACTGGTGACTGATACTGGTGATACTGGAGATACTGGTGACTGATACTGGTGATACTGGAGATACTGGTGACAGATACTGGTGACAGATACTGGTGACAGATACTGGTGACAGATACTGGAGATACTGGTGACAGATACTGGTGACTGATACTAGTGATACTGGTGACTGATACTGGTGATACTGGTGATACTGGTGACTGATACTGGTGACAGATACTGGTGACTGATACTGGTGATACTGGTGACTGATACTGGTGATACTGGTGATACTGGTGATACTGGTTACTGATACTGGTGACTGATACTGGTGACTGATACTGGTGACTGATACTGGTGATACTGGTGATACTGGTGACTGATACTGGTGATACTGGTGACTGATACTGGTGATACTGGTGACTGATACTGGTGATACTGGTGACTGATACTGGAGATACTGGTGACTGATACTGGTGACTGATACTGGTGACACTGGTGACTGATACTGGTGACACTGGTGACTGATACTGGAGATACTGATACTGGTGATACTGGTGACTGATACTGGTGATATTGGTGACTGATACTGGTGATACTGGTGACTGATACTGGAGATACTGGTGATACTGGTGATACTGGTGATTGATACTGGTGATACTGGTAGCTGATACTGGTGATATTGGTGATACTGGAGATACTGGTGATACTGGTGACTGATACTGGTGATACTGGTGACTGATACTGGTGATACTGGAGATACTGGAGATACTGGAGATACTGGTGATACTGGAGATACTGGTGATACTGGTGACTGATACTGGTGATACTGGTGGGTGATACTGGTGACTGATACTGGTGATACTGGAGATACTGGTGATACTAGAGATACTGGTGATACTGGTGACTGATACTGGTGATACTGGAGATACTGGTGACTGATACTGGTGATACTGGTGACTGATACTGGTGATACTGGTGACTGATACAGGTGATGCTGGTGACTGATACTGGTGACTGATACTGGTGATACTGGTGATACTGGTGATACTGGAGATACTGGTGATACTGGTGACTGATACTGGTGATACTGGTGGCTGATACTGGTGATACTGGAGATACTGGTGATACTGGTGACTGATACTGGTGATACTGGTGACTGATACTGGTGATACTGGAGTTACTGGAGATACTGGTGATACTGGAGATACTGGTGATACTGGTGACTGATACTGGTGATACTGGTGACTGATACTGGTGATACTGGAGATACTGGTGATACTGGTGACTGATACTGGTGATACTGGTGATACTGGTGATACTGCTGACTGATACTGGTGATACTGGTGACTGATACAGGTGATGCTGGTGACTGATACTGGTGACTGATACTGGTGATACTGGTGACTGATACTGGTGATACTGGTGACTGATACTGGTGATACTGGTGACTGATACTGGTGATACTGGTGACTGATACTGGTGATACTGGTGACTGATACTGGTGATACTGGTGATACTGGAGATACTGGTGACTGATACTGGAGATACTGGTGACTGATACTGGTGATACTGGTGACTGATACTGGTGATACTGGTGACTGATACTGCTGATACTGGTGACTGATACTGGTGATACTGGTAACTGATACTGGTGACTGATACTGGTGACACTGGTGACTGATACTGGTGACTGATACTGGTGACTGATACTGGTGACACTGGTGACTGATACTGGTGACTGATACTGGTGACACTGGTGACTGATACTGGAGATACTGGTGACTGATACTGGTGACTGATACTGGTGACACTGGTGACTGATACTGGTGACTGATACTGGTGACACTGGTGACTGATATTGGTGATACTGGTGACTGATACTGGTGACTGATACTGGTGACTGATACTGGTGATACTGGTGACTGATACTGGTGATACTGGTGACTGATACTGGTGATACTGGTGACTGATACAGGTGATGCTGATGACTGATACTGGTGATACTGGTGATACTGGTGACTGATACTGGTGATACTGGTGACTGATACAGGTGATGCTGGTGACTGATACTGGTGATACTGGTGACTGATACTGGTGACTGATACTGGTGATACTGGTGATACTGGTGACTGATACTGGAGATACTGGTGACTGATACTGGTGATACTGGTGATACTGGTGACTGATACTGGTGATACTGGTGACTGATACTGGTGATACTGGTGACTGATACTGGTGATACTGGTGACTGATACTGGTGATACTGGTGACTGATACTGGTGATACTGGTGATACTGGTGACTGATACTGGTGATACTGGTGACTGATACTGGTGACTGATACTGGTGACTGATACTGGTGATACTGGTGACTGATACTGGTGACTGATACTGGTGACTGATACTGGTGATACTGGAGATTGATACTGGTGATACTGGTGACTGATACTGGTGATACTGGTGACTGATACTGGTGACTGATACTGGTGATACTGGTGACTGATACTGGTCATACTGGTGACTGATACTGGTGATACTGGTGACTGATACTGGTCATACTGGTGACTGATACTGGTGACTGATACTGGTGACTGATACTGGTGATACTGGTGATACTGGTGACTGATACTGGTGACTGATACTGGGGATACTGGTGATACTGGTGACTGATACTGGTGATACTGGTGATACTGGTGACTGATACTGGTGATACTGGTGACTGATACTGGTGATACTGGTGGCTGATACTGGTGATACTGGTGACTGATACTGGTGATACTGGTGATACTGGTGACTGATACTGGAGATACTGGTGATACTGGTGACTGATACTGGTGACTGATATTGGTGATACTGGTGACTGATATTGGTGATACTGGTGACTGATATTGGTGATACTGGTGACTGATATTGGTGATACTGGTGACTGATATTGGTGATACTGGTGACTGATACTGGTGATACTGGTGACTGATACTGGTGATACTGGTGACTGATACAGGTGATGCTGGTGACTGATACTGGTGATACTGGTGATACTGGTGACTGATACTGGTGATACTGGTGACTGATACTGGTGATACTGGTGACTGATACTGGTGATACTGGTGACTGATACTGGAGATACTGGTGACTGATACTGGAGATACTGGTGACTGATACTTGTGATACTGGTGACTGATACTGGTGATACTGGTGATACTGGTGACTGATACTGGTGATACTGGTGACTGATACTGGTGATACTGGTGACTGATACTGGTGATACTGGTGACTGATACTGGTGATACTGGTGACTGATACTGGTGATACTGGTGATACTGGTGACTGATACTGGTGATACTGGTGACTGATACTGGTGACTGATACTGGTGACTGATACTGGTGATACTGGTGACTGATACTGGTGACTGATACTGGTGACTGATACTGGTGATACTGGAGATTGATACTGGTGATACTGGTGACTGATACTGGTGATACTGGTGACTGATACTGGTGACTGATACTGGTGATACTGGTGACTGATACTGGTCATACTGGTGACTGATACTGGTGATACTGGTGACTGATACTGGTCATACTGGTGACTGATACTGGTGACTGATACTGGTGACTGATACTGGTGATACTGGTGATACTGGTGACTGATACTGGTGACTGATACTGGGGATACTGGTGATACTGGTGACTGATACTGGTGATACTGGTGATACTGGTGACTGATACTGGTGATACTGGTGACTGATACTGGTGATACTGGTGGCTGATACTGGTGATACTGGTGACTGATACTGGTGATACTGGTGATACTGGTGACTGATACTGGTGATACTGGTGACTGATACTGGTGATACTGGTGACTGGTACTGGTGATACTGGTGACTGATACTGGTGATACTGGTGACTGATACTGGTGATACTGGTGACTGATACTGGTGATACTGGTGACTGATACTGGTGACTGATACTGGAGATACTGGTGACTGATACTGGTGACTGATACTGGTGATACTGGTGACTGATACTGGTGATACTGATGACTGATACTGGTGATACTGGAGATTGATACTGGTGACTGATACTGGTGATACTGGTGACTGATACTGGTGATACTGGTGACTGATACTGGTGACTGATACTGGAGATACTGGTGACTGATACTGGTGACTGATACTGGTGATACTGGTGACTGATACTGGTGAATGATACTGGTGACTGATACTGGTGGCTGATACTGGTGATTGATACTGGTGATACTGGTGACTGGTACTGGTGATACTGGTGACTGATACTGGTGATACTGGTGACTGATACTGGTGATACTGGTGACTGATACTGGTGACTGATACTGGTGACTGATACTGGTGACTGATACTGGTGATACTGGAGATACTGGTGACTGATACTGGTGACACTGGAGATACTGGTGATACTGGTGACTGATACTGGTGACTGATATTGGTGATACTGGTGACTGATATTGGTGATACTGGTGACTGATATTGGTGATACTGGTGACTGATACTGGTGATACTGGTGACTGATACTGGTGATACTGGTGACTGATACAGGTGATGCTGGTGACTGATACTGGTGATACTGGTGATACTGGTGACTGATACTGGTGATACTGGTGACTGATACTGGTGATACTGGTGACTGATACTGGTGATACTGGTGACTGATACTGGAGATACTGGTGACTGATACTTGTGATACTGGTGACTGATACTGGTGACTGATACTGGTGATACTGGTGATACTGGTGACTGATACTGGTGATACTGGTGACTGATACTGGTGATACTGGTGACTGATACTGGTGATACTGGTGACTGATACTGGTGATACTGGTGATACTGGTGACTGATACTGGTGATACTGGTGACTGATACTGGTGACTGATACTGGTGATACTGGTGACTGATACTGGTGACTGATACTGGTGATACTGGTGACTGATACTGGTGATACTGGAGATTGATACTGGTGATACTGGTGACTGATACTGGTGATACTGGTGACTGATACTGGTGACTGATACTGGTGATACTGGTGACTGGTACTGGTCATACTGGTGACTGATACTGGTGATACTGGTGACTGATACTGGTCATACTGGTGACTGATACTGGTGACTGATACTGGTGACTGATACTGGTGATACTGGTGATACTGGTGACTGATACTGGTGACTGATACTGGGGATACTGGTGATACTGGTGACTGATACTGGTGATACTGGTGATACTGGTGACTGATACTGGTGATACTGGTGACTGATACTGGTGATACTGGTGGCTGATACTGGTGATACTGGTGACTGATACTGGTGATACTGGTGATACTGGTGACTGATACTGGTGATACTGGTGACTGATACTGGTGATACTGGTGACTGGTACTGGTGATACTGGTGACTGGTACTGGTGATACTGGTGACTGATACTGGTGACTGATACTGGTGATACTGGTGACTGATACTGGTGATACTGGTGACTGATACTGGTGACTGATACTGGAGATACTGGTGACTGATACTGGTGACTGATATTGGTGATACTGGTGACTGATATTGGTGATACTGGTGACTGATATTGGTGATACTGGTGACTGATACTGGTGATACTGGTGACTGATACTGGTGATACTGGTGACTGATACAGGTGATGCTGGTGACTGATACTGGTGATACTGGTGATACTGGTGACTGATACTGGTGATACTGGTGACTGATACTGGTGATACTGGTGACTGATACTGGTGATACTGGTGACTGATACTGGTGATACTGGTGACTGATACTGGTGACTGATACTGGTGATACTGGTGATACTGGTGACTGATACTGGTGATACTGGTGACTGATACTGGTGATACTGGTGACTGATACTGGTGATACTGGTGATACTGGTGACTGATACTGGTGATACTGGTGACTGATACTGGTGATACTGGTGATACTGGTGACTGATACTGGTGATACTGGTGACTGATACTGGTGACTGATACTGGTGACTGATACTGGTGATACTGGTGACTGATACTGGTGACTGATACTGGTGATACTGGTGACTGATACTGGTGATACTGGAGATTGATACTGGTGATACTGGTGACTGATACTGGTGATACTGGTGACTGATACTGGTGACTGATACTGGTGATACTGGTGACTGATACTGGTCATACTGGTGACTGATACTGGTGATACTGGTGACTGATACTGGTCATACTGGTGACTGACATCACCTGTATCAGTCACCAGTATCACCAGTATCAGTCACCAGTATCACCAGTATCACCAGTATCAGTCATCAGCATCACCTGTATCAGTCACCAGTATCACCAGTATCAGTCACCAGTATCACCAGTATCAGTCACCAGTATCACCAGTATCAGTCACCAGTATCAGTCACCAGTATCAGTCACCAGTATCACCAATATCAGTCACCAGTGTCACCAGTATCAGTCACCAGTATCAGTCACCAGTGTCACCAGTATCAGTCACCAGTATCAGTCACCAGTATCTCCAGTATCAGTCACCAGTGTCACCAGTATCAGTCACCAGTATCAGTCACCAGTGTCACCAGTATCAGTCACCAGTATCAGTCACCAGTATCAGTCACCAGTGTCACCAGTATCAGTCACCAGTATCAGTTACCAGTATCACCAGTATCAGTCACCAGTATCAGCAGTATCAGTCACCAGTATCACCAGTATCAGTCACC
This sequence comes from Anomaloglossus baeobatrachus, assembly GCF_048569485.1. Classification (NCBI taxonomy): domain Eukaryota; kingdom Metazoa; phylum Chordata; class Amphibia; order Anura; family Aromobatidae; genus Anomaloglossus; species Anomaloglossus baeobatrachus. Next base: position 960,841,907 of record NC_134353.1, read on the forward strand.
AGTATCACCAGTATCAGTCACCAGTATCTCCAGTATCAGTCACCAGTATCTCCAGTATCACCAGTATCACCAGTATCAGTCACCAGTATCACCAGTATCAGTCACCAGTATCACCAGTATCAGTCACCAGTATCACCAGTATCAGTCACCAGTATCACCAGTATCAGTCACCAGTATCACCAGTATCAGTCACCAGTATCAGTCACCAGCATCACCTGTATCAGTCACCAGTATCACCAGTATCAGTCAGCAGTATCACCAGTATCACCAGTATCACCAGTATCAGTCACCAGTATCACCAGTATCTCCAGTATCACCAGTATCAGTCACCAGTATCACCAGTATCAGTCACCAGTATCACCAGTATCTCCAGTATCACCAGTATCTCCAGTAACTCCAGTATCACCAGTATCAGTCACCAGTATCACCAGTATCAGTCACCAGTATCACCAGTATCTCCAGTATCACCAGTATCAGCCACCAGTATCACCAGTATCAGTCACCAGTATCACCAGTATCTCCAGTATCACCAGTATCACCAGTATCACCAGTATCAGTCACCAGTATCAGTCACCAGCATCACCTGTATCAGTCACCAGTATCACCAGTATCAGTCACCAGTATCACCAGTATCAGTCACCAGTATCTCCAGTATCACCAGTATCAGTCACCAGTATCACCAGTATCTCTAGTATCACCAGTATCTCCAGTATCACCAGTATCAGTCACCAGTATCACCCACCAGTATCACCAGTATCAGTCACCAGTATCACCAGTATCTCCAGTATCACCAGTATCTCCAGTATCTCCAGTATCTCCAGTATCACCAGTATCAGTCACCAGTATCACCAGTATCAGTCACCAGTATCACCAGTATCTCCAGTATCACCAATATCACCAGTATCAGCTACCAGTATCACCAGTATCAATCACCAGTATCACCAGTATCACCAGTATCTCCAGTATCAGTCACCAGTATCACCAGTATCAGTCACCAATATCACCAGTATCAGTCACCAGTATCACCAGTATCAGTATCTCCAGTATCAGTCACCAGTGTCACCAGTATCAGTCACCAGTGTCACCAGTATCAGTCACCAGTATCAGTCACCAGTATCTCCAGTATCAGTCACCAGTATCACCAGTATCAGTCACCAGTATCACCAGTATCAGTCACCAGTATCACCAGTATCAGTCACCAGTATCACCAGTATCACCAGTATCAGTCACCAGTATCAGTCACCAGTATCAGTCACCAGTATCAGTAACCAGTATCACCAGTATCACCAGTATCACCAGTATCAGTCACCAGTATCACCAGTATCAGTCACCAGTATCTGTCACCAGTATCAGTCACCAGTATCACCAGTATCACCAGTATCAGTCACCAGTATCACTAGTATCAGTCACCAGTATCTGTCACCAGTATCTCCAGTATCTGTCACCAGTATCTGTCACCAGTATCTGTCACCAGTATCTGTCACCAGTATCTCCAGTATCACCAGTATCAGTCACCAGTATCTCCAGTATCACCAGTATCAGTCACCAGTATCTCCAGTATCACCAGTATCAGTCACCAGTATCAGTCACCAGTATCTCCAGTATCACCAGTATCAGTCACCAGTATCAGTCACCAGTATCTCCAGTATCACCAGTATCAGTCACCAGTATCAGTCACCAGTATCACCAGTATCTTCAGTATCACCAGTATCAGTCACCAGTATCACCAGTATCACCAGTATCAGTCACCAGTATCACCAGTATCAGTCACCAGTATCACCAGTATCACCAGTATCAGTCACCAGTATCACCAGTATCACCAGTATCAGTCACCAGTATCAGTCACCAGTATCACCAGTATCTCCAGTATCACCAGTATCAGCCACCAGTATCACCAGTATCAGTCACCAGTATCACCAGTATCTCCAGTATCACCAGTATCAGTCACCAGCATCACCTGTATCAGTCACCAGTATCACCAGTATCAGTCACCAGTATCACCAGTATCAGTCACCAGTATCTCCAGTATCACCAGTATCAGTCACCAGTGTCACCAGTATCAGTCACCAGTATCAGTCACCAGTATCTCCAGTATCAGTCACCAGTGTCACCAGTATCAGTCACCAGTATCAGTCACCAGTGTCACCAGTATCAGTCACCAGTATCAGTCACCAGTATCAGTCACCAGTGTCACCAGTATCAGTCACCAGTATCAGTTACCAGTATCACCAGTATCAGTCACCAGTATCAGCAGTATCAGTCACCAGTATCACCAGTATCAGTCACCAGTATCACCAGTATCAGTCACCAGTATCTCCAGTATCAGTCACCAGTATCTCCAGTATCACCAGTATCACCAGTATCAGTCACCAGTATCACCAGTATCAGTCACCAGTATCACCAGTATCAGTCACCAGTATCACCAGGGGACGGGACCCGGAAGAGCTCCCCAAGAGGGCAGCGGCACCCAGAGACTTGGTTTACCAAGTTGTCAGCGTCTGCTTTCCTTCTGAGTGAGTACCTGCAACCAGAAAGCTCGCGCTCCCCCTGTACCCCACCATCCAGAGTCCCGGGGCCTTCCCTACCCTTGGAGGGAAAATGTCATCTAGCTGCCCCCATTTCATCACCACGGGTACTCCCAACGGCAGCGGCAGTACTCCCTATTACTGCACACCACGGGTGGTGTCACGAATTATATCTCCCCTGTAAATAGCCCCTTCTTCATTTGAGTGTGGCCCCTAGCTCCTGGGTCCGGACACCCTCGAGCCACGAGTGATCACTCCCACATCCGAGCGGTTCGACCGCTGCAGGGGCAACACATGTGCTGCGGCCGGGGTCCGTGTGCGGTGGGTGTGTGGGGTGGTCGGGTCCGTGTGGGGCGGCCGGGGTCCGTGTGCGGTGGGTATGTGGGGTGGTCTGGTCTGTGTGCGGTGGGTGTGTGGGGCGGCCGGGGTCCGTGTCGTGTGGGGCGGCCGGGGTCCGTGTGCGGTGGGTATGTGGGGTGGTCTGGTCTGTGTGTGGTGGGTGTGTGGGGCGGCCGGGGTCCGTGTGGGGCGGCCGGGGTTTGTGTGCGGTGGGTGTGTGGGGTGGTCTGGTCTGTGTGCGGTGGGTGTGTGGGGCGGCCAGGGTCCGTGTGGGGCGGCCGGGGTCCGTGTGCGGTGGGTATGTGGGGCGGCCGGGGTCCGTGTGCGGTGGGTGTGTGGAGTGGTCTGGTCTGTGTGCGGTGGGTGTGTGGGGCGGCCGGGGTTTGTGTGCGGTGGGTGTGTGGGGTGGTCTGGTCTGTGTGCGGTGGGCGTGTGGGGCGGCCGGGGTCCGTGTGTGGTGGGTATGTGGGGCGGCCGGGATCCGTGTGGGGTGGCCGGGGTCCGTGTGCGGTGGGTATGTGGGGCGGCCGGGGTCCGTGTGCGGTGGGTATGTGGGGCGGCCGGGGTCCGTGTGGGGCGGCCGGGGTCCGTGTGCGGTGGGTGTGTGGGGTGGTCTGGTCTGTGTGCGGTGGGTGTGTGGGGTGGCCGGGGTCCGTGTGGGGCGGCCGGGGTCCGTGTGCGGTGGGTATGTGGGGCGGCCGGGGTTCGTGTGGGGCGGCCGGGGTCCGTGTGCGGTGGGTATGTGGGGCGGCCGGGGTCCGTGTGGGGCGGGTATGTGGAGTGGTCTGGTCTGTGTGCGGTGGGTGTGTGGGGCGGCCGGGGTCTGTGTGGGGCGGCCGGGGTCCGTGTGCGGTGGGTATGTGGGGCGGCCGGGGTCCGTGTGGGGCGGCCGGGGTGCGTGTGCGGTGGGTGTGTGGGGTGGTCTGGTCTGTGTGTGGTGGGTGTGTGGGGCGGCCGGGGTCCGTGTGAGGCGGCAGGGGTTTGTGTGCGGTGGGTGTGTGGGGTGGTCTGGTCTGTGTGCGGTGGGTGTGTGGGGCGGCCAGGGTCCGTGTGGGGCTGCCGGGGTCCGTGTGCGGTGGGTATGTGGGGCGGCCGGGGTCCGTGTGGGGCGGCCGGGGTGCATGTGCGGTGGGTGTGTGGGGTGGTCTGCTCTGTGTGTGGTGGGTGTGTGGGGCGGCCGGGGTCCGTGTGCGGTGGGTGTTTGGGGTGGTCGGGGTCCGTGTGCGGTGGGTGTCTGGGGTGGTCGGGGTCCGTGTGCGGTGGGTGTGTGGGGCGGTTGGGGTTCGTGTGCGGTGGGTGTGTGGGGCGGTTGGGGTCCGTGTGTGGCGGTTGGGGTCCGTGTGCAGGGGGTGTGTGGGGCGGTCGGGGTCCGTGTGCGGTGGGTGTGTGGGTGGTCGGGGTCCGTGTGCGGTGGGTGTGCGGGGCAGTTGGGGTCCGTGTGCAGTGGGTGTGTGGGGCGGTCGGGGTCCGTGTGCGGTGGGTGTGTGGGGTGGTCGGGGTCCGTGTGCGGTGGGTGTGTGGGGCGGTTGGGGTCCATGTGCGGTGGGTGTGTGGGGCGGTTGGGGTCCGTGTGCGGTGGGTGTGTGGGGCGGCCGGGGTCCGTGTGCGGTAGGTGTGTGGGGCAGCCAGGGTCCGTGTGCGGTGGGTGTGTGGGGTGGTCGTGTCGCTGTGCTGAGTGACCTGTGACATGATCCGTCTTCCACATCCTCACTTCAGTGTCAGAGATTGTCTGTTCCTCACCCAGTTCTCAGCCTCCCGCACAGCTGTTTCTGTTTCAGTTTCCTGTCATGCATACAGAGGCGCCACTCTGACAGGAGGGCTTGTAATGTGGCTGTCCTCACCTCCCATTAGAATCACCAGTATCACCAGTATCAGTCATCAGTATCACCAGTATCAGTCACCAGTATCACCAGTATCAGTCACCAGTATCAGTCACCAGTATCTCCAGTATCAGTCACCAGTATCAGTCACCAGTATCACCAGTATCAGTCACCAGTATCAGTCACCAGTATCACCAGTATCAGTCACCAGTATCACCAGTACCAGTCACCAGTATCACTAGTACCAGTCACCAGTATCACCAGTATCAGTCACCAGTATCACCAGTATCAGTCACCAGTATCACCAGTATCACCAGTATCAGTCACCAGTATCACCAGTATCAGCCACCAGTATCACCAGTATCAGTCACCAGTATCACCAGTATCAGTCACCAGTATCACCAGTATCACCAGTATCAGTCACCAGTATCACCAGTATCCCCAGTATCAGTCACCAGTATCAGTCACCAGTATCACCAGTATCACCAGTATCAGTCAGTGGTGGCTGATACTGGTGATTGATACTGGTGATACTGGTGACTGGTACTGGTGATACTGGTGACTGATACTGGAGATACTGGTGACTGATACTGGTGACTGATACTGGTGATACTGGTGACTGATACTGGTGATACTGATGACTGATACTGGTGATACTGGAGATTGATACTGGTGACTGATACTGGTGACTGATACTGGTGACTGATACTGGTGATACTGGTGACTGATACTGGTGATACTGGTGACTGATACTGGTGACTGATACTGGTGACTGATACTGGTGATACTGGTGACTGATGCTGCTGATACTGGTGATACTGGTGAATGATACTGGTGACTGATACTGGTGGCTGATACTGGTGATTGATACTGGTGATACTGGTGACTGGTACTGGTGATACTGGTGACTGATACTGGTGATACTGGTGACTGATACTGGTGATACTGGTGACTGATACTGGTGACTGATACTGGTGACTGATACTGGTGACTGATACTGGTGATACTGGAGATACTGGTGACTGATACTGGTGACACTGGAGATACTGGTGATACTGGTGACTGATACTGGTGACTGATATTGGTGATACTGGTGACTGATATTGGTGATACTGGTGACTGATATTGGTGATACTGGTGACTGATACTGGTGATACTGGTGACTGATACTGGTGATACTGGTGACTGATACAGGTGATGCTGGTGACTGATACTGGTGATACTGGTGATACTGGTGACTGATACTGGTGATACTGGTGACTGATACTGGTGATACTGGTGACTGATACTGGTGATACTGGTGACTGATACTGGAGATACTGGTGACTGATACTTGTGATACTGGTGACTGATACTGGTGACTGATACTGGTGATACTGGTGATACTGGTGACTGATACTGGTGATACTGGTGACTGATACTGGTGATACTGGTGACTGATACTGGTGATACTGGTGACTGATACTGGTGATACTGGTGATACTGGTGACTGATACTGGTGATACTGGTGACTGATACTGGTGACTGATACTGGTGATACTGGTGACTGATACTGGTGACTGATACTGGTGATACTGGTGACTGATACTGGTGATACTGGAGATTGATACTGGTGATACTGGTGACTGATACTGGTGATACTGGTGACTGATACTGGTGACTGATACTGGTGATACTGGTGACTGGTACTGGTCATACTGGTGACTGATACTGGTGATACTGGTGACTGATACTGGTCATACTGGTGACTGATACTGGTGACTGATACTGGTGACTGATACTGGTGATACTGGTGATACTGGTGACTGATACTGGTGACTGATACTGGGGATACTGGTGATACTGGTGACTGATACTGGTGATACTGGTGATACTGGTGACTGATACTGGTGATACTGGTGACTGATACTGGTGATACTGGTGGCTGATACTGGTGATACTGGTGACTGATACTGGTGATACTGGTGATACTGGTGACTGATACTGGTGATACTGGTGACTGATACTGGTGATACTGGTGACTGGTACTGGTGATACTGGTGACTGGTACTGGTGATACTGGTGACTGATACTGGTGACTGATACTGGTGATACTGGTGACTGATACTGGTGATACTGGTGACTGATACTGGTGACTGATACTGGAGATACTGGTGACTGATACTGGTGACTGATATTGGTGATACTGGTGACTGATATTGGTGATACTGGTGACTGATATTGGTGATACTGGTGACTGATACTGGTGATACTGGTGACTGATACTGGTGATACTGGTGACTGATACAGGTGATGCTGGTGACTGATACTGGTGATACTGGTGATACTGGTGACTGATACTGGTGATACTGGTGACTGATACTGGTGATACTGGTGACTGATACTGGTGATACTGGTGACTGATACTGGTGATACTGGTGACTGATACTGGTGACTGATACTGGTGATACTGGTGATACTGGTGACTGATACTGGTGATACTGGTGACTGATACTGGTGATACTGGTGACTGATACTGGTGATACTGGTGATACTGGTGACTGATACTGGTGATACTGGTGACTGATACTGGTGATACTGGTGATACTGGTGACTGATACTGGTGATACTGGTGACTGATACTGGTGACTGATACTGGTGACTGATACTGGTGATACTGGTGACTGATACTGGTGACTGATACTGGTGATACTGGTGACTGATACTGGTGATACTGGAGATTGATACTGGTGATACTGGTGACTGATACTGGTGATACTGGTGACTGATACTGGTGACTGATACTGGTGATACTGGTGACTGATACTGGTCATACTGGTGACTGATACTGGTGATACTGGTGACTGATACTGGTCATACTGGTGACTGATACTGGTGACTGATACTGGTGACTGATACTGGTGATACTGGTGATACTGGTGACTGATACTGGTGACTGATACTGGGGATACTGGTGATACTGGTGACTGATACTGGTGATACTGGTGATACTGGTGACTGATACTGGTGATACTGGTGACTGATACTGGTGATACTGGTGGCTGATACTGGTGATACTGGTGACTGATACTGGTGATACTGGTGATACTGGTGACTGATACTGGTGATACTGGTGACTGATACTGGTGATACTGGTGACTGGTACTAGTGATACTGGTGACTGGTACTGGTGATACTGGTGACTGATACTGGTGATACTGGTGACTGATACTGGTGACTGATACTGGTGATACTGGTGACTGATACTGGTGACTGATACTGGAGATACTGGTGACTGATACTGGTGACTGATACTGGTGATACTGGTGACTGATACTGGTGATACTGATGACTGATACTGGTGATACTGGTGATTCTAATGGGAGGTGAGGACAGCCACATTACAAGCCCTCCTGTCAGAGTGGCGCCTCTGTATGCATGACAGGAAACTGAAACAGAAACAGCTGTGCGGGAGGCTGAGAACTGGGTGAGGAACAGACAATCTCTGACACTGAAGTGAGGATGTGGAAGACGGATCATGTCACAGGTCACTCAGCACAGCGACACGACCACCCCACACACCCACCGCACACGGACCCTGGCTGCCCCACACACCTACCGCACACGGACCCCGGCCGCCCCACACACCCACCGCACACGGACCCCAACCGCCCCACACACCCACCGCACATGGACCCCAACCGCCCCACACACCCACCGCACACGGACCCCGACCACCCCACACACCCACCGCACACGGACCCCGACCGCCCCACACACCCACTGCACACGGACCCCAACTGCCCCGCACACCCACCGCACACGGACCCCGACCACCCACACACCCACCGCACACGGACCCCGACCGCCCCACACACCCCCTGCACACGGACCCCAACCGCCACACACGGACCCCAACCGCCCCACACACCCACCGCACACGAACCCCAACCGCCCCACACACCCACCGCACACGGACCCCGACCACCCCAGACACCCACCGCACACGGACCCCGACCACCCCAAACACCCACCGCACACGGACCCCGGCCGCCCCACACACCCACCACACACAGAGCAGACCACCCCACACACCCACCGCACATGCACCCCGGCCGCCCCACACGGACCCCGGCCGCCCCACATACCCACCGCACACGGACCCCGGCAGCCCCACACGGACCCTGGCCGCCCCACACACCCACCGCACACAGACCAGACCACCCCACACACCCACCGCACACAAACCCCTGCCGCCTCACACGGACCCCGGCCGCCCCACACACCCACCACACACAGACCAGACCACCCCACACACCCACCGCACACGCACCCCGGCCGCCCCACACGGACCCCGGCCGCCCCACATACCCACCGCACACGGACCCCGGCCGCCCCACACAGACCCCGGCCGCCCCACACACCCACCGCACACAGACCAGACCACTCCACATACCCGCCCCACACGGACCCCGGCCGCCCCACATACCCACCGCACACGGACCCCGGCCGCCCCACACGAACCCCGGCCGCCCCACATACCCACCGCACACGGACCCCGGCCGCCCCACACGGACCCCGGCCACCCCACACACCCACCGCACACAGACCAGACCACCCCACACACCCACCGCACACGGACCCCGGCCGCCCCACACGGACCCCGGCCGCCCCACATACCCACCGCACACGGACCCCGGCCGCCCCACATACCCACCGCACACGGACCCCGGCCACCCCACACGGATCCCGGCCGCCCCACATACCCACCACACACGGACCCCGGCCGCCCCACACGCCCACCGCACACAGACCAGACCACCCCACACACCCACCGCACACAAACCCCGGCCGCCCCACACACCCACCGCACACAGACCAGACCACTCCACACACCCACCGCACACGGACCCCGGCCGCCCCCACATACCCACCGCACACGGACCCCGGCCGCCCCACACGGACCCTGGCCGCCCCACACACCCACCGCACACAGACCAGACCACCCCACACACCCACCGCACACAAACCCCGGCCGCCCCACACGGACCCCGGCCGCCCCACACACCCACCACACACAGACCAGACCACCCCACATACCCACCGCACACGGACCCCGGCCGCCCCACACGACACGGACCCCGGCCGCCCCACACACCCACCGCACACAGACCAGACCACCCCACATACCCACCGCACACGGACCCCGGCCGCCCCACACGGACCCGACCACCCCACACACCCACCGCACACGGACCCCGGCCGCAGCACATGTGTTGCCCCTGCAGCGGTCGAACCGCTCGGATGTGGGAGTGATCACTCGTGGCTCGAGGGTGTCCGGACCCAGGAGCTAGGGGCCACACTCAAATGAAGAAGGGGCTATTTACAGGGGAGATATAATTCGTGACACCACCCGTGGTGTGCAGTAATAGGGAGTACTGCCGCTGCCGTTGGGAGTACCCGTGGTGATGAAATGGGGGCAGCTAGATGACATTTTCCCTCCAAGGGTAGGGAAGGCCCCGGGACTCTGGATGGTGGGGTACAGGGGGAGCGCGAGCTTTCTGGTTGCAGGTACTCACTCAGAAGGAAAGCAGACGCTGACAACTTGGTAAACCAAGTCTCTGGGTGCCGCTGCCCTCTTGGGGAGCTCTTCCGGGTCCCGTCCCCTGCAGCACTGCCGGGTGGTCTGTGGCCTCTCTCCTGGCACCGTGTTTTAGAGTGTCCTTTGTGGTCCGTCAGCTTGGAGCTTTCCGGGCCCCGCTCCCTGCTGAGAGTAGCAGAGGAGCTTGCTCTCAGGAGCTCACGCTTGGGATTTTAGTGGGCTGCTATGTTTGGAAAGCCCTATCCCCTCGTTGCGCTAGTGCCCCCGATCTCTGAGCTTCGTGGGAACAGTCCGTATAGGCCCTGTCCTCCGCAGGTTAATTGCTGGGTTGCTTGAAGCTTCTCCCCGATCTAGGGTCCGTGTACCCCGCCGTGCCTTCGGTCCCAGCCTGGCTATTGAACTGCGGCTATCCTCCAAGACTAGCCAAGCACCCAGTCCCAATCTCTCGCAACCAGGTCTCTGACTCCTCCTGGTCCAGACCACCGTCTGCGACCTAGTCTCCTTTTTCCCTGGGAGCTGCAACTCCCAGCTTCCTCGAGCTCCTCACAGCTGAAGGGCTACCACTCTTCTCTTTGCTCCATTGGAGCCAACTGCCTTGTCACCTCCCATCTCCCTGCCTGACCCCTAGGTGGGCGGCCCTATTCCAGCTTAAGCAGCCCACTGGTGTGTCTGACTGGTGTGGTGCGAGGTGTAACTAGGATTTGTAGATGCTGGTGGAGGCAGTACTGCAAGATGGGAACCCAGAACAATGGGGGGTTGAGCCCTGCATGGGGAGAGAAAGATTGTGCAGAACCCTGTGAAGACCTGACTAGTCCAGGGCGTCACACACAGAGTCCACGGCCGCCCCACATACCCACTACACACAGACCCCGGCTGCACCCACAAACCCACCGCACACAGACCCCGGCGACCCCACACACCCAACGCACAGAGACCCCGACCACCCTGTGACGACATGGACACCCAATGCCTCTCATGGGTTAAAGTTTCTTAACATTCAGCCAGACATATTGTTCTTATGTGTGCTAAGTCATGTTTGCTTAGCTATTGTTTCTCCAGACCCTTCCAGTAATCATTGTATTGTAGTTGTGTATTGCTAATGTAATTACCTTAGTAGCCATTGTTTAGTCTGTGCATTCCAGACTACATGTATACCCTCAGTCTTTCTGTGGACATCATTTGGATGAACATTGTCCATGCAGCTTGAGATTCATCCAATGGGAGAGGCAATCTTGTCCAACCAATCGATGAGGACGCAGTGTGCCCAGAGGGAGGGCTGTGGCTATAAGAGAGGACTTCTTTAAGCCACCAGGTTGTTGTTGATGAAGGTTGATGGATGCTGATGGATCCAGTCTAAGCTCTTAGGAGCTGACTAAAGGATCAGGATACCTTATGGCTTCAATCTAGGGACTCCGGTTCCGGTTGGAGACCATATCCACAGCCTAGGGATTTCGACTCCGGCTGCCAGGATTGTAACATCATACCAGGACTACCTAAGGAGGACACTCAGGTTGGGACAGTTCAGTCACCTATTTCAGACTTTGCAGACCTCAGACAGCTTCCTAAATCTGGCATTATTCCTTTCTCGGTGGGTGCCCGCCAAAAGCGGGGTGCTGCTGGATTGGAGTAAATAGCCCTGGAACCTCTGAGGCATGGACATTCTAAATCCCTGGTGAGCCAGCGGAAGGGTGAGACTCTGTTGCCTGTTACATTTGTGTGGTTTGCTGGTTATGTGTTATGTGCCGTTAATTGTTTGGGGATCCAATAAAGTCTAATTATCGTGGTTCCCTCACCCTGTGTTGTCTGAGTAGTGTTCCGCCCACAGTTAAGGAAGCCGGCGTTCAGTTGGGGTGAGCCGTGAGCCACGCTGTCTTTCTAAAGGCGGCGGGTTCAGCGGACGAGAGCACCCACTGACCCCTGTGTCTCCACAGGAGAGCACCCACTGACCCCCGTGTCTCCACAGGAGAGCACCTACTGAGCCCCGTGTCTCCACAATTGGTGGCAGCGGTAGGATACTACTCAGCCTGGTTTACCGAGAAAAGCTGTAGAGGACTGGTGTTCGTGGACACCGTCCAGGGCTCAACAACCAGGGAGGCACATAAGCATACCCAGCAGGCCATAGGGGAGGCATTCAGGTTTCGGACGCTGCCATGTCCAACCCCACCAGCTCAGCCATGGGACAAGGACAAGAGAGGAGTTACGACCGCAGCAGTAAATGAATGCTACAGGATCTGTGCCAGAGGCGAAAGATTATCTACTGGAACGCTGACACTGGGTCGGACTTGATCCAGAAATTAGTCCGTTGGGATGCCCAGAATGATGCAGAGGACGATGAGGATCCCACCGATATTGACCCAGAGGATTTAAACTATGTGCCACATCATGGATCTAGTGACAATCGGGAATCAACTTGGTCCAAAATGGCCCAAGCCACAGCGTTGTTGGATGCATTGGGGCCTAGATCCTCATGAGAAGAGAGGGCTTGTGTTCTGGAATATGTTTATGGAGTTCCAGCTGCCGTACTGCTAACACCAGCCGGTCGAGAAGGATGGTCCCGCTGGGTAGCAGAAGCTGCACCAAAACAAAGGACTACAAACAGGGCCTGTGACTCGCCCAATCTATGGCGCTGTTATACATGTGGGCGCCATGGACATATAGATAAAGATTGTCTCCAAAACCGAGGCCGCATGCTTGGAGCCCATCTGCCAGCTCAGCCGATCAAGAGCCAGGGACTACGAGACACTGGTTCCTCCATTACCCTGGTAAGCCCAGTTATTGTTTCCCCAGAAGACCCTGTACCAGATTCCCAATTATCCATCTCCCTGGCTGAGGGCCAGCGCTCAGACGTCCCTCTGGCATGTGTGCAGTTGGACCTAAGGACCGACCAGGGAGAGGTCGAGGTGGAGCTTGTGGATAGCCTCCCCACACCTGGTATTTTGGGGACCAACCAGGAAGTGAGCGATGTGGGGATTGTGAACAGCCTCCCCATACCTGACATTGTGGAGACTGACCAGAGCAAGGCTGATGTGGAGCTTATGGATACCGTCCCCACACCAGATATTTTGGGGTCTGACCAGGAAGAGGTCCATATGGAGTTTATGGACAGCCTCCCCACACCTGTTGTTTCGGGGACTAGCCAGGAGGAAGTTGAAGTGGGGTTCATAGATGGCTCTACCAAGCCTGTTTCGGATACCACTCAAAGGGAAGTGAAAGTGGGGCTTGTGGATTACCTGCTCACACCAGTCATTTTGGAGAATGACCTAGGACAAGGACTATCCAGCCAGTTTGTTACCGCCATCACCCGCAGCCAAGCCAAACACCATCCTTGTGCAGATGTTTCTACCAACCCATCTGAGGGGAACCCTCCTCCTCAATCTTCAGCCTCCTCCTCAGATGCAACGAATGTGAGTACCTCAGACCCAACTGTGGCCATTGACTGGGGGAAGATTGATAGTAAGAAATGTATGCAGGTCCAACTCATGGACCCCACCTTAGTGCTTGTCTGCAATATGGCTGCTCAACTTGGGGGAGGTAATCAGGGGGAGGTGTATAGATGCAAGCCTCTGCTGCTGACCTCACCATTAAAAAGGACAATGCCGTCAAGAGAAGAAGGATGATCGGAAGCCTATCATGTCTGGCTAATATTAAGAAGGGGGAGGAATGTGACGACATGGACACCCAATGCCTCTCGTGGATTAAAGTTTCTTAACATTCAGCCAGACGTATTGTTCTTATGTGTGCTAAGTCATGTTTGCTTAGCTATTGTTTCTCCAGACCCTTCCAGTAATCATTGTATTGTAGTTGTGTATTGCTAATGTAATTACCTTAGTATTCATTGTCTAGTCTGTGCATTCCAGACTACATGTATACCCTCAGTCTTTCTGTGGACATCATTTGGATGAACATTGTCCATGCAGCTTGAGATTCATCCAATGGGAGAGGCAATCTTGTCCAACCAATCGATGAGGACGCAGTGTGCCCAGAGGGAGAGCTGTGGCTATAAGAGAGGACTTCTTTAAGCCACCAGGTTGTTGTTGATGAAGGTTGATGGATGCTGATGGATCCAGTCTAAGCTCTTAGCAGCTGACTAGAGGATCAAGATACCTTATGGCTTCAATCTAGGGACTCCGGTTCCGGTTGGAGACCATATCCACAGCCTAGGGATTTCGACTCCGGCTGCCAGGATTGTATCATCATACCAGGACTACCTAAGGAGGACACTCAGGTTGGGACAGTTCAGTCACCTGCTACAGACTTTGCAGACCTCAGCCAGCTTCCTAAATCTGGCATTATTCCTTTCTCGGTGGGTGCCCGCCAAAAGCGGGGTGCTGCTGGATTGGAGTAAATAGCCCTGGGACCTCTGAGGCATGGACATTCTAATCCCTGGTGAGCAGCGGAAAGGGTGAGACTCTGTGGCCGGTTACATTTGTGTGTTTTGCTGGTTATGTGTTATGTGCCGTTAATTGTTTGGGGATCCAATAAAGTCTAATTATTGTGGTTCCCTCACCCTGTGTTGTCTGAGTAGTGTTCTGCCCACGGTTAAGGAGGCCGGCGTTCAGTTGGGATGAGCCCTGAGCCACGCTGTCTTTCTAAAGGCGGCGAGTTTTAGCGGATGAGAGCACCCACTGAGCTCCGTGTCTCCACACACCCCACACACCCAACGCACACAGACCCCGGCCACCCCACACATCCAACGCACACAGACCCCGGCCACCCACACACCCAATGCACACGGACCCCGGCTGCCCCACAAACCTATCAATGGTGCTCTATAAATAAATATAATTATTAATAATAGACTGGACTTAGTCCTGTATGTGTATATAGAGTGCTCTCAGTGCAGTATGTGTATATAGAGTGCTCTCAGTGCAGTATGTGTATATAGAGTGCTCTCAGTGCAGTATGTGTATATAGAGTGCTCTCAGTGCAGTATGTGTATATAGAGTGCTCTCAGTGCAGTATGTGTATATAGAGTGCTCTCAGTGCTGTATGTGTATATAGAGTGCTCTCAGTCCTGTATGTGTATATAGAGTACTCTCAGTGCTGTATGTGTATATAGAGGGCTCTCAGTGCAGTATGTGTATATAGTCTGCTCTCAGTGATGTATGTGTATATAGAGTGCTCTCAGTGCTGTGTGTGTATATATTCTGCTCTCAGTGCTGGATGTGTATATAGAATGCTCTCAGTGCTGCATGTGTATATAGAGTGCTCTCAGTGCTGGATGTGTATATAGAGTGCTCTCAGTCCTGTATGTGTATATAGAGTACTCTCAGTGCTGGATGTGTATATATAGAGTGCTCTCAGTGCTGGATGTGTATATAGAGTGCTCTCAGTGCTGGATGTGTATATATAGAGTGCTCTCAGTGCAGTATGTGTATATAGTCTGCTCTCAGTGCTGTATGTGTATATAAAGTGCTCTCAGTGCTGTATGTGTATATAGAGTGCTCTCAGTGCAGTATGTGTATATAGAGTGCTCTCAGTGCAGTATGTGTATATAGAGTGCTCTCAGTGCACTATGTGTATATAGAGTGCTCTCAGTGCACTATGTGTATATAGAGTGCTCTCAGTGCTGGATGTGTATATAGAGGGCTCTCAGTGCTGGATGTGTATATAGAGTGCTCTCAGTGCTGGATGTGTATATAAAGTGCTCTCAGTGCTGTATGTGTATATAGAGTGCTCTCAGTGCTGGATGTGTATATAAAGTGCTCTCAGTGCTGTATGTGTATATAGAGTGCTCTCAGTGCTGGATGTGTATATAGAGTGCTCTCAGTGCTGGATGTGTATATAGAGTGCTCTCTGTGCTGGATGTGTATATAGAGTGCTCTCAGTGCTGGATGTGTATATAGAGTGCTCTCAGTGCTGGATGTGTATATGGAAGAAGCTTTTCTGCGACACACGTGTCGGGGTACCTTTATCCTCAGGTTATTATCTTCCTGGTCTGTGTCTTTGTGGGCTTGCCACTCAGTGCTAAGGTTGGTTCTTATGGCTGACTTTGTTCCCTTGTAGGGGCAAATTACTGTGGTATTGCAGCCATGCTGCCTTTCTGTGAGCCTTAGTACTGGGAATATGGCTTTTTAGTCTGGGCCCTGTAACACCCTTCTGGTGTGTGTTTTTGTGGATTCACCACAGTGTTTGGGTCGGTCCTATGGCTGACTCTGTTTCCTTGTAAAGGTATAGTACTGTGGTAATGCAGCCATTCCGCCCTTTTTTCTGAATATAACACTGGGAATATGGCCTCCTAGTCCAGCCCTGTGAAAAAAGTGTTATATTTTGACACTTGTGTCAGTTTCTTTATATGTATGGTTGAGATCCTGCTTCTCCCCTGTTTGGGACTGTAGGCATTTGGAAACATTGTTGTGGTTATACCACCTGATCCATTCAGGATTTGCTTTTTATAAACTATTATGTTTGCATCTTATAGGATTATATCCTGGTAATATCATAGACACATGTATTCTTTGTTTCCCCTGTTATATGCCACGTTTTGTAGCAATAGGATTGTGGCTTTCATACATTTAGTATTGAATGAAGAAAAAAGCTTTGTTTAGCTTGAAATTTAATATAGTTCCATCTTATTGGTGTTCTTTGGGACACTCTTCATTTACCTAAAGACTATTGGCTCTTCAAAGAAACTTGGACAGCACCTTTTTTGGTGCACTTTTTTTTTTTTTTTTTTTTTTTTTTTTTTTTTTTCGATACATGACCATTATGCACTTATGCTATTTATTGCTTGTATATTTTGGTTCACCTGAGGTTAATCGTATGTGTCCTCATCATTTTCTGTTTTATGTGTTTGTCTTTTAACAAATTTTTCAATAAAGATTATATACTTTTATATTGGCTGGTTCACTCATATCTTGGATGTGTATATAGAGTGCTCTCAGTGCTGGATGTGTATATAGAGTGCTCTCAGTGCTGGATGTGTATATAGAGTGCTCTCAGTGCTGGATGTGTATATAGAGTGCTCTCAGTGCTGGATGTGTATATAGAGTGCTCTCAGTGCTGGATGTGTATATAGAGTGCTCTCAGTGCTGGATGTGTATATAGAGTGCTCTCAGTGCTGGATGTGTATATAGAGTGCTCTCAGTGCTGGATGTGTATATAGAGTGCTCTCAGTGCTGGATGTGTATATAGAGTGCTCTCAGTGCTGGATGTGTATATAGAGTGCTCTCTGTGCTGGATGTGTATATAGAGTGCTCTCTGTGCTGTATGTGTATATAGGTTGCTCTCTGTGCTGTATGTGTATATAGAGTGCTCTCAGTGCTGGATGTGTATATAGAGTGCTCTCAGTGCTGGATGTGTATATAGAGTGCTCTCAGTGCTGGATGTGTATATAGAGTGCTCTCAGTGCTGGATGTGTATATAGAGTGCGCTCAGTACTGTGTGTGTATATAGAGTGCGCTCAGTGCTGTATGTGTATATAGAGTGTTCTCAGTGCTGTATGTGTATATAGAGTGTTCTCAGTGCTGTATGTGTATATAGAGTGTTCTCAGTGCAGTATGTGTATATAGAGTGCTCTCAGTGCTGTATGTGTATATAGTCTGCTCTCAGTGCTGTATGTGTATATAGAGTGCTCTCAGTGCTGTATGTGTATATAGAGGGCTCTCTGTGCTGTCTGTGTATATAGAGTGCTCTCAGTGCTGTATGTGTAGAGTCTGCTCTCAGTGCTGTATGTATATATAGAGTGCTCTCAGTGCTGTATGTCTATATAGAGTGCTCTCTGTGCTGTATGTGTATATAGAGTGCTCTCTGTGCTGTATGTGTATATAGAGTGCTCTCTGTGCTGTATGTGTATATAGAGTGCTCTCTGTGCTGTATGTGTATATAGAGTGCTCTCTGTGCTGTATGTGTATATAGAGTGCTCTCAGTGCTGTATGTGTATATTGTCTTCTCTCAGTGCTGTATGTGTATATTGTCTGCTCTCAGTGCTGTATGTATATATAGAGTGCTCTCAGTGCTGTATGTGTATATAGAGTGCTCTCAGTGCTGTATGTCTATATAGAGTGCTTTCAGTTTTGTGTGTGTATATAGAGTGCTCTCAGTGCTGTATGTGTTATGATTCAGGGACCGAGGAGGATCAAAAAATGCGGCAACCCAAAAGGTAACAGAGTGGCTGGAATCTTAACGGACTGCAGACCTAATCCTGACACACAACTAGAAATAGCCGTGGGACGAGCCTACAATGACCTGGTCGCCTCGACACAGCCGGAGAACTAAATATTCTTACAGATAGAAATATAAGAAAAGCTAATCTGCCTCGGAGCAATCCCCAAAGATATAGATAGACCCTCACATGTAAAGACTATGGTTATATAGGAAAACACGATACAAAGCTAGAAAAACAGATTCACCAAAGGTGAGGCCCAAACTATCTTTATAGGAAAGAGCACTGACTGCAGCCGTAAAAACCCTAATAAATACCAGCACGCCTGATATGGAAAAACCCTAAGGTCACACAACCTCTCCCCCACTATATCAGCACACTGTTACTGGAATCCAAAAACACTAATATAGATGAGGGACTGAATTAATACCAAGCATGACAAAACATATTGCAGAATGATGGAGCTAAGTATACAGACACTCCCAGCAGGGAATGATCCAATTCCACCAAGAACTCCACACAGACAAAATAGGAATCAAGCAATAGTTTCAAAGTAGAAAAAAACAACAAGAAAGTGGAAACAATAAGCAGAGGTACAAAGACCAACTTATCTGAGAGGTAGTGAGCAGGGCTGGTTACAGAATGTCCTTAACACACAGGAGCAATTGACCACCGGCAAGTAACAAGAGAAAACTACTCAGTTATATAGTCCCAATCAGAAATACCTGATTGCCAGTCCTCCACAGGTGTGTGGCTGTCATTCCACAAATCAACTGCACCACCAGCACTGACCACAAGAGGGAGCCCCAAACTGGAAAATGTATTCACAAGATGTATATCTATATAGAGTGCTTTCAGTTTTGTGTGTGTGTATATAGAGTGCTCTCAGTGCTGTATGTGTATATAGAGTGCTCTCAGTGCTGTATGTGTATATAGAGTGCTCTCAGTGCTGTATGTGTATATAGAGTGCTCTCAGTCCTTTATGTGTATATAGAGTGCTCTTAGTCCTGTATATGTATATAGAACGTTCTCAGTGCTGTATGTGTAGAGTGCTCTCAGTCCTTTATGTGTATATAGCGTGCTCTTAGTCCTGTATATGTATATAGAGTGCTCTCAGTGCTGTATGTGTATATAGAGTGCTCTCAGTGCTGTATGTGTATATAGAGTGCTCTTAGTCCTGTATATGTATATAGAACGTTCTCAGTGCTGTATGTGTATATAGAGTGCTCTCAGTCCTTTATGTGTATATAGAGTGCTCTTAGTCCTGTATATGTATATAGCGTGCTCTCAGTGCTGTATGTGTATATAGAGTGCTCTCAGTCCTTGATGTGTATATAGTGTGCTCTTAGTCCTGTATATGTATATAGAGTGCTCTCAGTGCTGTATGTGTATATAGAGTGCTCTTAGTCCTGTATATGTATATAGAGTGCTCTCAGTGCAGTATTTGTATATATAGAGTGCTCTCAGTGCAGTATGTGTATATAGAATGCTCAGTGCAGTATGTGTATATATATATATATATATATAGTGCTGTCAGTGCAGTATGTGTATATAGAATGCTCAGTGCAGTATGTGTATATATATATATATATATATATATATATATATATAGTGCTGTCAGTGCTGTATGTGTATATAGAGTGCTGTCAGTGCTGTATGTGTATATAGAGTGCTGTCAGTGCAGTATGTGTATATAGAGTGCTCTCAGTGCAGTATGTGTATATAGAGTGCTCTCAGTGCTGTATGTGTATATAGAGTGCTGTCAGTGCAGTATGTGTATATAGAGTGCTCTCAGTGCAGTATGTGTATATAGAATGCTCTCAGTGCTGTATGTGTATATAGAGTGCTGTCAGTGCAGTATGTGTATATAGAGTGCTGTCAGTGCAGTATGTGTATATAGAGTGCTGTCAGTGCAGTATGTGTATATAGAGTGCTCTCAGTGCAGTATGTGTATATAGAGTGCTCTCAGTGCTGTATGTGTATATAGAGTGCTGTCAGTGCAGTATGTGTATATAGAGTGCTCTCAGTGCAGTATGTGTATATACAGTGCTTTCAGTGCAGTATGTGTATATAGAATGCTCTCAGTGCAGTATGTGTATATACAGTGCTTTCAATGCAGTATGTGTATATAGAATGCTCTCAGTGCAGTATGTGTATATAGAGTGCTCTCAGTGGAGTATGTGTATATAGAATGCTCTCGGTGCAGTATGTGTATATAGAGTGCTCTCAGTGCAGTATGTGTATATAGAGTGCTCTCGGTGCAGTATGTGTATATAGAATGCTCTCAGTGCAGTATGTGTATATAGAATGCTCTCAGTGCTGTGTGTGTATATAGAATGCTCTCAGTGCTGTATGTGTATATAGAATGCTCTCAGTGCAGTATGTGTATATAGAGTGCTGTCAGTGCAGTATGTGTATATAGAGTGCTGTCAGTGCAGTATGTGTATATAGAGTGCTCTCAGTGCAGTATGTGTATATAGAGTGCTCTCAGTGCAGTATGTGTATATAGAGTGCTGTCAGTGCAGTATGTGTATATAGAGTGCTGTCAGTGCAGTATGTGTATATAGAGTGCTGTCAGTGCAGTATGTGTATATAGAGTGCTCTCAGTGCAGTATGTGTATAGAGTGCTCTCAGTGCAGTATGTGTATATAGAGTGCTCTCAGTGCAGTATGTGTATATAGAGTGCTCTCAGTGCAGTATGTGTATATAGAGTGCTCTCAGTGCAGTATGTGTATATAGAGTGCTCTCAGTGCAGTATGTGTATATAGAGTGCTCTCAGTGCAGTATGTGTACATAGAGTGCTCTCAGTGCAGTATGTGTATATAGAGTGCTCTCAGTGCAGTATGTGTATATAGAGTGCTCTCAGTGCAGTATGTGTATATAGAGTGCTCTCAGTGCAGTATGTGTATATAGAGTGCTCTCAGTGCAGTATGTGTATATAGAGTGCTCTCAGTGCAGTATGTGTATATAGAGTGCTCTCAGTGCAGTATGTGTATATAGAGTGCTGTCAGTGCAGTATGTGTATATAGAGTGCTCTCAGTGCTGTATGTGTATATAGAGTGCTCTCAGTGCAGTATGTGTATATAGAGTGCTGACAGTGCAGTATGTGTATATAGAGTGCTCTCTGTGCAGTATGTGTATATAGAGTGCTCTCAGTGCAGTATGTGTATATAGAGTGCTCTCAGTGCTGTATGTGTATATAGAGTGCTGTCAGTGCAGTATGTGTATATAGAGTGCTCTCAGTGCTGTATGTGTATATAGAGTGCTCTCAGTGCAGTATGTGTATATAGAGTGCTCTCAGTGCAGTATGTGTATATAGAGTGCTCTCAGTGCTGTATGTGTATATAGAGTGCTCTCAGTGCTGTATGTGTATATAGAGTGCTCTCAGTGCAGTATGTGTATATAGAGTGCTGACAGTGCAGTATGTGTATATAGAGTGCTCTCTGTGCTGTATGTGTATATAGAGTGCTCTCAGTGCTGTATGTGTATAGAGTGCTCTCAGTGCAGTATGTGTATATAGAGTGCTCTCAGTGCAGTATGTGTATATAGAGTGCTCTCAGTGCTGTATGTGTATATAGAGTGCTCTCAGTGCAGTATGTGTATATAGAGTGCTGACAGTGCAGTATGTGTATATAGAGTGCTCTCTGTGCTGTATGTGTATATAGAGTGCTCTCTGTGCTGTATGTGTATATAGAGTGCTCTCTATGCTGTATGTGTATATACAGTGCTCTCAGTGCAGTATGTGTATATAGAATGCTCTCAGTGCAGTATGTGTATATAGAATGCTCTCTGTGCTGTATGTGTATATAGAGTGCTGTCAGTGCAGTATGTGTATATAGAGTGCTCTCAGTGCTGTATGTGTATATAGAGTGCTCTCTGTGCTGTATGTGTATATAGAGTGCTGTCAGTGCAGTATGTGTATATAGAGTGCTCTCTGTGCTGTATGTGTATATAGAGTGCTGTCAGTGCTGTATGTGTATATAGAGTGCTCTCTGTGCTGTATGTGTATATAGAGTGCTCTCAGTGCAGTATGTGTATATAGAGTGCTCTCAGTGCAGTATATGTATATAGAGTGCTCTCAGTGCAGTATGTGTATATAGAGTGCTCTCAGTGCAGTATATGTATATAGAGTGCTCTCAGTGCAGTATGTGTATATAGAGTGCTCTCAGTGCAGTATGTGTATATAGAGTGCTCAGTGCTGTATGTGTATATAGAGTGCTCTCTGTGCTGTATGTGTATATAGAGTGCTGTCAGTGCAGTATGTGTATATAGAGTGCTCTCTGTGCTGTATGTGTATATAGAGTGCTGTCAGTGCAGTATGTGTATATAGAGTGCTCTCAGTGCAGTATATGTATATAGAGTGCTCTCAGTGCAGTATGTGTATATAGAGTGCTCTCAGTGCAGTATATGTATATAGAGTGCTCTCAGTGCAGTATGTGTATATAGAGTGCTCTCAGTGCAGTATGTGTATATAGAGTGCTCAGTGCTGTATGTGTATATAGAGTGCTCTCTGTGCTGTATGTGTATATAGAGTGCTGTCAGTGCAGTATGTGTATATAGAGTGCTCTCTGTGCTGTATGTGTATATAGAGTGCTCTCTGTGCTGTATGTGTATATAGAGTGCTGTCAGTGCAGTATGTGTATATAGAGTGCTCTCAGTGCAGTGTGTGTATATAGAGTGCTCTCAGTGCAGTATGTGTATATAGAGTGCTCTCAGTGCAGTATGTGTATATAGAGTGCTGTCAGTGCAGTATGTGTATATAGAGTGAGTGCTCTCTATGGTGTATATCTATAAAGAATGTTCTCTTAGCGGTATATAGTGGGTACGGAAAGTATTCACACCCATTTAAATTTTTCACTCTTTGTTTCATTGCAGCCATTTGGTAAATTCTCAGTAATGTGCACTCTGCGCCCCATCCCCCATCCCCCATCTTGACAGAAAAAAAACAAGAAATGTAGAAATATTAAACAAGAAAAACCGAAATATTCCATGGTCATAAGTATTCAGCCCCTTTGTTCAGACGCTCATATGTAAGTCCCATGCTGTCCATTTCCTTGTGATCCTCCTTGAGATGGTTCTCCTCCTTCATTGGGGTCCAGCGGTGTGTAATTACACTGATAGGACGTGATTTGGAAAGGCGCACACCTGTCTATATAAGACCTCACAGCTCACACTGCAGGTCACACCAAAGGAGAATCATGAGGTCAAAGGAACTGCCCAAGGAGCTCAGAGACAGAATTGTGGCATGGCACAGATCTGGCCAAGGTTACAAAAGAATTTCTGCAGTACGCAAGCTTCCTAAGAGCACAGTGGCCTCCATAATCCATAAATGGAAGAAGTTTGGGACCAGCAGAACTCTTCCTAGACCCGGCCGTCCAGCCAAACTGAGGAATCGTGGGAGAAGAGCCTTGGTGAGAGAGGTAAAGAAGAACCCCAAGATCACTGCGGCTGAGCTCCAGAGATGAAGTAGGGAGATGGGAGAAAGTTCCACAAAGTCAGCTATCACTGCAGCCTCCACCAGTCGGGCCTTTATGGCAGAGTGGCCTGACGGAAGCCTCTCCTCAGTGCAAGACATATGAAAGCCGCATAGAGTTTGTAAAAAAAACACATGAAGGATCCCAGACTATGAGAAATAAGATTCTCTGTTCTGATGAGACGAAGATAGAACTTTTTGGTGAGTATTCTAAGCAGTATGTGTGGAGAAAACCAGGCACTGCTCATCACCTGCCCAATACAATCCCTACAGTGAAACATGGTGGTGACAGCATCATGCTGTGGGGTTAGGGACAGGACGACTGGTTGTGTAGTGCCCCACGGGGCAGGTGTTTTAATCTACTTGTTGTCGGGCTGGGGGTGCAGATCCTCTGATTGTCACGGGGTGGTTTGGCCCGGTTCCGTTGCCCCAAGGCGTACAGGGAGGGAAGGATGGTGGTGGATGGGAGGCAGGAATGGAGGATGAGGGTGGTGGTTGGAGGTGGAGGACGGAGGTAACAGTTAGGAAAGTCTATCGGATGATCGTGACGCCATCTGTGGTACGCGGCCATCGCTGCAGGGTCTCTCACCGGGGCAGATGTTGGGTGCAGCCGGGATGGTGTCGCTCCCCACAGGCGGAGCGGGATTACCCCGGGAAAGATGATGGAGGACGGGGGTGGTGGTAGTCCCCGTTGGTGCTAGGCGCCAGGAAATAAGAGGCAGAGGCATGGGCTGCGGTTCCAAGTTTCTTTACTCACAGGTTGCTCAAGCGCTGCCCCAGAGTGCCGATCTCTGCCACATTGGACTCCAGCCGATCCCGGATCCGTCGGCGGTCACCGCCGGTGCCCATGAAAGTCTGTTAGTGAAGTGTCCCTCAGTTCCTATCCGGAACCCGGGCCGAGTCTCCTGCTCCAAGCCACGGGCCCACGAAGAGAGAGAAACACAAACTCCAGTTGTCAGTGCTAGGTGTTACCCCAAGCTGTGCCCCAGAAGGTTCTGTTCTAGTGTGATGGTTGCGCCTATTTCTACCCCATGTGGTGCCCACCCCCAGTGGATGTCCTAGCTACTCGAGAAGTCCCATGCTTCATGATAGCTAACTATCCTGTCTGCCCTAGTCCAACCCCCTGTGAGTAAGCACCTGCTGTTGTAGATGTGTGTTTTGTGAAGGCACCGGCAGGTTAACCCCCTCCTGACCCGAGATAGATATTACCCCTGAAAAGTGGTGTAATACCCTGTGGCGCCTGAAGCCCAGGGGCGCCACAGTTGTAATTGAAGGAAAGATGAATACGGCCAAGTACAGAGATATCCTGGAAGAAAACCTCTTCCAGATGCTCTGGACCTCAGACTTGGCCGAAGGTTCCCCTTCTAACAAGACAATGACCCTAAGCACACAACTCTGTGACCATTCCTGACCGGCCCAGCCAGAGCCCTGATCTAAACCCAACTGAGCATCTCTGGAGAGACTTGAAAATGGCGTCCACCAACGATCACCATCCAACCTAACGGAACTGGAGAGGATCTGCAAGAAGAATGGCCGAGGATCCCCAAATCCAGGATGCCAAGAAGACTCATGGCTGTGCTAGCTCAAAAGGGAGGGTGCCTCTACTCAATACTGAGCAAAGGGGCTGAATACTTATGACCATGTGAGATTTCAGTTTTTCTTGTTTAATAAATTTGAAAAAATGTCTACATTTCTGTTTTTTTCTGTCAAGATGGGGGATGGGGGCAGAGTGCACATTAATGAGAAAAAAATGTACCAAATGGCTGCAATGACACAAAGAGTGAAAAATGTAAAGGGGTGTGAATACTTTCCGTACCCTTTGTATATGGCATCCTCCATGATATCAGTGAAGCACAGGAATGTCTGTAAGATTTCGCACAGAAATGGGAATCTCCTCACAGAGCACATATTCTGCTGACTGCAAAAAACAGTAAAAGGCTAAAGGCATCGAAATCAACAAGGACAAGGCCTTCTACAACATAAAAAAGCCGAAAGACGGAAGAGCGGAAAACTGTGCCAAACCCAGGAACCAGTATAAAGAAGTAAGAAGGCAAAAATCAGCCCGCAACGCTGTACACGGCCGCATAGACCATGTATATACACTGTATATAGAGGTGTACACACTGTATATAGAGGAGGTGTACTGTACACATTACATATAAAAGGTGTACATACTGTATATACAGGAGGTATATATACTATATTTAGAGGAGGCGTACATACAGTATATAGAGGAGGGGTATATACTATATATAGAGGAGGTACACACACACTGTATATAGAGGTGTGCACACAGTATATACAGGAGGTGTATATACTATATTTAGAGGAGGCGTACAAACAGTATATAGAGGAGGGGTATATACTATATATAGAGGAGGTACACACACACTGTATATAGAGGTGTGCACACTGTATATACAGGAGGTGTATATACTATATTTAGAGGAGGCGTACAAACAGTATATAGAGGAGGGGTATACTATATATAGAGGAGGTACACACACACTGTATATAGAGGTGTGCACACAGTATATACAGGAGGTGTATATACTATATTTAGAGGAGGCGTACAAACAGTATATAGAGGAGGGGTATATACTATATATAGAGGAGGTACACACACACTGTATATAGAGGTGTGCACACTGTATATACAGGAGGTGTATATACTATATTTAGAGGAGGCGTACAAACAGTATATAGAGGATGGGTATATACTATATATAGAGGAGGTACACACACACTTTATATAGAGGTGTACACGCTGTATATACAGGAGGTGTATATACTATATTTAGAGGAGGCGAACATTCAGTATGTAGAGGAGGGGTACATAATATATATAGAGGAGGTACACACACACTGTATATAAAGGAGGTGTACACACTGTATATAGAAGAGGTGTACACCTGGGTGTTTGTGGGGTTAATAAATTGGAGAAAGAGGGTGTTTATTTGCATTTTATTTCAAATAAAGGATTTTTTTTTCGGTGTTTGTGTTTATTTATTTTCACTTACAGATTAGTGATTGGGGGCTCATAGACCACTCCCATTACTAATCTAGGGATTAGTGGCATCTGTGAGCTGTGATTAACCCCTTATTACCCCGATTGCCACCGCACCAGGGCAATCAGAAAGAGTCAGGTAAAGTGCTAGGATTGTTGCATCTAATGGATGCTGTCACTCAGGGTGGTGGCGCGGTCTGGCTGCAACCAATCACAGATGCTGGGATTCATGGTGGGTGGGGAAAGCAGTGCATATTTATGAGGGTTAATGAGCGGCCCCGGAATTAGTGTGACAGCTGCGCGGGAGACCCGGTAAGAATAAGTTTCCTGATTTACAGCCCCCTAGCCCCATTTTAAAGCACTTAGGTTCGGACTAAAAGAGAGTTATATGGGGTTCAGCATCGGGGCAGATGTTGGGGCTCAAGTCCGTTCCGAACTGGATTTTTTTAACCCCTTCATGACCCTTGACATAACTGTGCACCATGGAAGTCGTTGCGTTCCCGACCGATGACGTACAGTTACATCATGGCGATCACGAGGGTTCCTGCGCTGTACTCCTGCAATCACTAGTGGGTCACTAGGTGACCTTACATCTGAGACCCGGCTCTCACTGCCAGGACCGGTCACTGCACTGCTCCTGGCCGATTAACCCACTAAATGCTGCAATCAATGTGACTGCAGCATTCAGGAGGCAGGGAGAAGCATCACTACCTCTCCCTGGCGATCGGGTCCCTGTAACCCTGGTAACCCAAGGTCATCATAATGACGAACCTGGGTTACTGAGCTACTGATTGCCTCACAGGCCATGCTGGATCCATGCTGTGTGAGGCGAAGTGTCAGAGCTGACTCAGCATTTACACTTATAACCCACTGCAGTGATCGAGCATCGCAGGGATTATATCAGTGATCAGAACATTGAAAGTTAGGGTGCAAGACCATGATCAGGGTTCACAGCATTTTGGAGGCACTGTGTTTTTGCTGCGTCCAAAATGCTGAGATGTACGGTACAAGCACAGAGGATGGATTGATAGAAATCCCTTGCCCATTGTGCGTGTACAGCCCGCAGAGAAAACTCACCCGCGGTGCGGCTTTCCAAGACCGCAGCATGTTAATTCTTTACCGCCGCACCCCGAACCCTAATCATAGGCACGGGCAGCTGCGTTCTCCTGCGGAGACTCGCGGCCCCGCAGGTCAGGACCCACCGCATCCAGGACTAAGTGGGTCATGATCGTAGGCAGTCACGTACCCTTAGTGTCCCATAAAAGGACTAAGTAAAAAAAATCACTTTTAAAAATTTAGTAAAAATAAAAAAAATCTAAAAATAAAGAACAAAAAAAATGTTCCAATAAATATGTTATCGCATGTAAAAACAAGCAAACAAACAATAAAGTACACATATTTGGTATTGCTGCTTTCGGAACAACCCGATCAATAAAACTGTCACACTATTTAACCCCTTCAGTGAGCACGGTTAAAAAAAAAAAGTTGCAAAAACTGTCTTTTCATCATAGAGCTGATAAAAAAAAAATGGAAATGCAATCAATATATATATATATATATATATAAAAAGGTACCGCTGAAAACGTCATCATGTCCCACAAAAAAACAAGCCACGATACAGCTCCGTTAGCGGAAAAGAAGGATTTTTGTGTATTCACCGTAAAATTTCTTTCTCTGAGTCTTCATTGGGGGACACAGGACCGTGGGTTCTTCTTTCGACGACTGTCTCGAACGCCTTCGGATCACCATCGACACTCTGCCACCGGGAGTGGTAGAAACGACCTTCCTCGGGAGAGATTGTGTCGCCTGGTCCACCACAGAAGGGACCAACATGTCCCTGGAGACAGATGAATCCTGCGATCCAGCGAAAAAGGTGACTTGTCCCACTTCCGTAGTATGGGGGCGAAGATGGAACTGGGCAAATGGAACTGCCTCTATGGACGCTACCATTTGACCAAGGACTCTCATGCCAAACTGGATGGAGAAGGACCTCGAGTGATGAAGAACCTGTAGCCCCTGTTGCAGAGAGAGAATCTTTTCTTGTGGTAGGAAGATTCGTCCATGGTTGGTATCGAAAACCATGCCTAAGAAGGTAATCCGACGGGCCGGGGTCAGAGAGGACGTCTCACGATTGATTGGCCATCCAAGGTGAGAAAGCGTGTCGATGGTGATCCGAAGGCTTTCAAGACAGTCCTCGAAAGAAGAACCCACGGTCCTGTCCCCCCCAATGAAACGAAAGAGAAAATGAAAAGGTTATAGCTCTCAGAACACAGCTTGGCAAAAACATTTTTTTTTTCTATAAAATTGTTCTCATGGTGTAAAAACAGCAAAACATAAGAAAAACTACATAAAGTTGGTAACACTCCAATCGGAGTGACCTGAAGAATAAAGCTGTTATCAGCACGGTGAATAGCATAAAAAAACTATGCCCGAATTTCTGTTTCTTCAAGATTCTGCCTCACAAAAAGTGGAATAGAAAGCGATCAAAAAATATGATGTGGCCCAAAATGGAGGCAATAAAACCTCCAACTCATACCGCAAAAAACAAGCCCTGACATGAAAACCCTCACAGAAAAATAAAAAAACTATAGCCTTCAAAATTCAGTGGTGCAAAAAAGGTTTATTTTGTAAAAAGCGTATTTAATGTGATAGTCGCCAAACCTAAAAAAACCCAATATAAACCATTGTAATTGTGGTGACTTGAGGAATAAAGCCGCCAAATCACTTATACTGCAAGGTGAACGGCGTAAAAAAAAAATAAAATAAAGGCAATTCTTCAACTGCTGTTGATTTGTTAATTTTGCCTCTAAAATATTGCGGTACGACGCAGCTCATATTTATCCTGCGCTCTGCGCTGAGCACTTACACTGGGATTATGTGTAATGGCACGTGCCCATAATCAGGAATAGCGGCATATTGAATATTATTTATTTATTATTATTTATTTATAGAGCACCATTAATTCCATGGTGCTGTACATGAGAAGGGGGTTACATACAAAATACGTATACAAGTTACAGTAGACAGACTAGTACAGAGGGAAGAGGGCCCTACCCTTGCGGGCTTACATTCTATAGGATTATGGGGAGGAGACAATAGGTGGGGTGTAGGTCAGGCGGCGGCTCCGCACGGTGGTCGGGCGGCAGCTCCGCACGGTGGTCGGGCGGCAGCTCCGCACGGTGGTCGGGCGGCAGCTCCGCACGGTGGTCGGGCGGCAGCGAGTTCATTGTAGATTGTAGGCATTTCTGAATACTCCGTGCTTTCGCTGCGTCCAAACCACTGTGTTGTGTGGTACAAGTGGATGGGATTTATAGAAATCCCATGCACACTGTGCTTCTTTTCTCCACAGCGTAAACTGATCTGCAGCACAGCTTCCAGTCCTGTAAATTTTTGCTACGGAGATGCTAGTGTCCTCAGTGAGGAAAACATAGCGAAAGTCCACAGCACCCCATACTCTGTGGGCACGGGCAGCTGCGGTCGCCTGTATAGAACACTTGCATCTCCGCAGGAGAGGACAGGACACATCATTTGCGGATTATGGGCACATACCCTAAATCTCTGAAAAACATGATTCATACAAAATTCCCAATGGAAAATTGACTTTAATGGGGCAGAGGGGAGTCACTTTGACCTCACATCTGGCCTGTGGTGCGGCGGTGTCCATCTTTTTACTTGTCTTTTTAGGGGTGCACAAAAGTGCGGTCATCAGCAGTTTTGTTCCCCTTTGAAAAGATGTACACCACTGAGCAGAGTGCGGAGTAAAGGCTGCTTTACACGCTGCAACATCGCTCAAGCGATCTCGTTGGGGTCACGGAATTGGTGACGCACATCCGGCCGCATTAGCGATGCCGTTGCGTGTGACACCTATGAGCGATTTTGCATCGTCGCAAAAACGTGTAAAATCGCTCATCGGTGACATGGGGGGTCCATTCTCAATTATCGTTGCTGCTGCAGCTAGCGATGTAGCTCTTTGTTCCTGCGGCAGCACACATCGCTCCGTCTGACACCGCAGGAACGAGGAACCTCTCCTTACCTGCCACCCGGCCGCTATGCGGAAGGAAGGAGGTGGGCGGGATGTTACATCCTGCTTATCTCCGCCCCTCCGCTTCTATTGGGTGGCGGTTCAGTGACGCTGCTGTGACGTCGCTGTGACGCTGAACGAGCCGCCCCCTTAGAAAGGAGGCGGTTCGCCGGTCACAGCGACGTTGCAGGGCAGGTAAGTAGTGTGACGAGTCCGCGCGATGGTGTGCGCCACGGGCAACAATTTGCCCATGTCGCACAACCGATGGGGGCGGGAACCCACGCTAGCGATATCGGTCACGATATCGCAGCATGTAAACGGCCTTAACTCTGCTGCCTCATTAGTGAATGGATCCGTCTGGGGTTTCACCTGAATCATGTATTTCGGAGATGTAGATGGAAACCCCGATGTAAGCGCTCAGCATAGAGCACAAGATAAATGTGAACTGGTCCAAAATGTTCTGTACCAAAATTGTCACCAAATAGCATTCAGCTCAACCCACAAAAACACAAGCCCCCACTCAGGTCTGTCATCAGTTAATGGAAATATAGGGGGCTTCCACATTACTGATAGCACACAGGCTCTTGAAAATCGCTATGGCTCCCCCTCTCAAAAAATAAATCCAGCAATATCTGCACTGCCAAATCCAAATCCCCGCTCTCTTCTGAGCCCCACAATGTCCCTAAACCACAGTTAGCATCCACATATCTGGCATTGTTGTAGTGAGGAGAGCCGGCTTAAATGTACGGGGTTTACAGAAGCACGAGCTGGGCACAATGTACGGGCACTACAATGTACTGGGCACATCAAAGACTTATTCACAATTTTTAATTCTGCAATATTCACTGCGTTTGACTCTATGGGTGTTTTCCACAGACTAAATCATCACTACACCCGCAGATGAATTCCCAGAGGGGTGTAATTTCCAATATGTGGTCACTTGAGGGGGTTTCTGCTGTTCTGGCACTTAGGGGCTCTGCAAATAGAGTCTGCAAACTATTCTAGGAAAATCTGTACTCCAAAAATCAAATGGTGCTCCTTCCCTCCCGAGCCCTGCAGTGCGGCCAAATAGTACTGTACAGCCGCATGAGGGGTATTGACGCAATCAGGAAAAATTGTGTAACACGTTATAGGGCCTTTTTTTTTTACCTATTCCTCTTGGGAGAATTGGAAATCTGGTGTTAAAATAACATTTTAGTGGTAAAAATGTAATTATTTTTTCTTCACTGCCCAATAATATAACATTTTGTGACATATCTGTAGTGTTAATATGCTGACGGCACTCCTAGATGAATTCATTGAGAGGTGCAGTTTGTAAAATGGGGTCACTTGTGGGGGTTTCTGCTATTCTGGCACCTCAGGGGCTCTGCCAATGTGACATGGCACCTGCAAACCATTCCAACTAAATCTGCCCTCCAGTATGGCGCTCCTTCCCTCCTTCACTTTGGACTGTGCCTCAAAAGTCGTTTTTGACCACGTATAAGGCAGCGGCGTCAGGAGAAAATGCACAATAAGTTACACGCTCCATTGTCTCCTCTTACCCCAGTGAATGTGGGGTTAATGCAACATTTTTGAGGTTAAAAATGTTTTTTGTTTTTTTTTTTATTTTCACGGCTCAATGTTATAAACGTCTGTGACGCCCCCGGGGGTCACCAACCATCTAGGTACATTCCCTGAGGGTATAGTTTACAGAATGGGGGCACTTGTGGGGGAGCTGCACTGTTCAGGCACCTCAGGGGGCTCCAAACACGACATGGCGTGCGCTAATGTCATGATAAAACAATGTCAGGATCCGCTGAAGCTCCAGAGATATCACCCCATAAAGTGACACTGCGCAGAACTGACAGGAAAGTGATAACCAGCCCGGGGGTGAAGGGGTAAAGTCAGGCCGGACCCGCCCATCATCTGCGGGTTCACCCTCCTATCTCTGCTGGTGACGTTTGTTTCCTCAGGGGTCAGTTTGTGGACAATTCCTTTAAGCGCTTCATAGAGCGAAGCGGGGAGATGAGAGGACTGAGGAGAAGCCGTACAAGCCGGGAGGGGAGGAGCGCGGAGGACGCCGTCTCCACGGCAACCGCCATCAGACCACTCAGGCGCGCCTCTCGTATCACGTGTCCAAAGCTCCGCCCCCAGGAAGCGCTCACATCAAGGCTTCGACAACGCTGAGTCTCCCCGTCTCCTAGCAACCCGGCATCAACTTCCGGCCAGAACCGCCGCGGCTCCGGTGAGTAATGCTCGCTGTATCGGGATATGGATATGGATGTTATGTCGTGATATACACGGCGGGGCTCGTGCTGCAGAGCGCGGTGTATCTGTATATAGCTTTGCTGTACAGTGTGACGTGTGACTGACCGGTGGCGGCATCACAGCCCTGCAAGTGGGTGAGGAGACCAGTAACATCCCCCCATATACACACACAGCGCCCCCACTATACACCCCCTGTATACACAGCGCCCCCACTATACACCCCTTGTATACACAGCACCCCCACTATACACCCCCTGTATACACAGCACCCCCCACTATACACCCCCTGTATACACAGCACCCCCACTATACACCCCCTGTATACACAGCACCCCCACTATACACCCCCCCACTATACACACACACAGCGCCCCCCACTATACACCCCCTGTATACACAGCGCCCCCCACTATACACCCCCCCACTATACACACACACAGCGCCCCCCACTATACACACACACAGCGCCCCCCACTATACACCCCCCCACTATACACACACACAGCGCCCCCCACTATACACACACACAGCGCCCCCCACTATACACACACACAGCGCCCCCCACTATACACACACACAGCGCCCCCCATATACACACACAGCGCCCCCCACTATACACGCCCTGTATACACAGCGCCCCCCACTATACACCCCCCCATATACACAGCACCCCCCACTATACACCCCCCCATATACACAGCGCCCCCACTATACACCCCCTGTATACACAGCGCCCCCCACTATACACCCCCTGTATACACAGCGCCCCCCACTATACACCCCCTGTATACACAGCGCCCCCCACTATACACCCCCTGTATACACAGCGCCCCCCACTATACACCCCCTATATACACAGCGCCCCCACTATACACCCCCTGTATACACAGCGCCCCCCACTATACACCCCCTGTATACACAGCGCCCCCCACTATACACCCCCTGTATACACAGCGCCCCCACTATACACCCCCTGTATACACAGCGCCCCCCACTATACACCCCCTGTATACACAGCGCCCCCCACTATACACCCCCTGTATACACAGCGCCCCCCACTATACACCCCCTGTATACACAGCACCCCCCACTATACACCCCCTGTATACACAGCGCCCCCCACTATACACCCC
Organism: Anomaloglossus baeobatrachus; assembly: GCF_048569485.1. Lineage (NCBI taxonomy): Eukaryota > Metazoa > Chordata > Amphibia > Anura > Aromobatidae > Anomaloglossus > Anomaloglossus baeobatrachus. The sequence goes on from NC_134353.1 coordinate 960,876,157, forward strand.
CTGTATACACAGCGCCCCCACTATACACCCCCTGTATACACAGCGCCCCCCACTATACACCCCCTGTATACACAGCGCCCCCACTATACACCCCCTGTATACACAGCGCCCCCCACTATACACCCCCTGTATACACAGCGCCCCCCACTATACACCCCCCCATATACACAGCACCCCCCACTATACACCCCCTGTATACACAGCACCCCCCCACTATACACCCCCTGTATACACAGCGCCCCCCACTATACACGCCCTGTATACACAGCGCCCCCCACTATACATCCCCTGTATACACAGCGCCCCCCACTATACACCCCCCCATATACACAGCACCCCCCACTATACACCCCCTGTATACACAGCACCCCCCACTATACACCCCCTGTATACACAGCACCCCCCACTATACACCCCCTGTATACACAGCGCCCCCCACTATACACGCCCTGTATACACACACACAGCGCCCCCACTATACACCCCCCCCCCATATACACACACAGCGCCCCCACTATACACCCCCCCCCATATACACACACAGCGCCCCCACTATACACCCCCTGTATACACAGCGCCCCCCACTATACACCCCCCCCATATACACAGCACCCCCCACTATACACCCCCCCCATATACACACACAGCGCCCCCCACTATACACCCCCCCCCATATACACACACAGCGCCCCCACTATACACCCCCTGTATACACAGCGCCCCCCACTATACACCCCCCCCATATACACAGCACCCCCCACTATACACCCCCCCATATACACAGTGCCCCCCACTATACACCCCCCATATACACACACAGCACCCCCACTATACACCCCCTGTATACACAGCGCCCCCCACTATACACCCCCCCATATACACAGCGCCCCCCACTATACACCCCCCCATATACACAGTGCCCCCCACTATACACCCCCCATATACACACACAGCACCCCCACTATACACCCCCTGTATACACAGCGCCCCCCACTATACACCCCCTGTATACACAGCACCCCCTACTATACACCGTGCCCCCCAATATACACCCCCTGTATACACAACACCCCCCACTATACACCCCCTGTATACACAGTGCCCCCCACTATACACCCCCTGTATACACAGCGCCTCCCACTATACACCCCCTGTATACACAGCGCCTCCCACTATACAACCCCTGTATACACAGTGCCCCCCACTATACACCCCCTGTATACACAGCGCCTCCCACTATACACCCCCTGTATACACAGCGCCCCCCACTATACACCCCCTGTATACACAGTGCCCCCCACTATACACCCCCTGTATACACAGCGCCCCCCACTATACACCCCCTGTATACACAGCGCCTCCCACTATACACCCCCTGTATACACAGCGCCCCCCCACTGCACACCCCCTGTATACACAGCGCCCCCCACTATACACCCCCTGTATACACAGCACCCCCCACTATACACCCCCTGTATACACAGCGCCCTCCACTATACACCCCCTGTATACACAGCGCCCCCCACTATACACCCCCTGTATACACAGCGCCCCCCACTATACACCCCCCCCATATACACAGCACCCCCCACTATACACCCCCCCATATACACAGTGCCCCCCACTATACACCCCCCATATACACACACAGCACCCCCACTATACACCCCCTGTATACACAGCGCCCCCCACTATACACCCCCCCATATACACAGCGCCCCCCACTATACACCCCCCCATATACACAGTGCCCCCCACTATACACCCCCCATATACACACACAGCACCCCCACTATACACCCCCTGTATACACAGCGCCCCCCACTATACACCCCCTGTATACACAGCACCCCCTACTATACACCGTGCCCCCCAATATACACCCCCTGTATACACAACACCCCCCACTATACACCCCCTGTATACACAGTGCCCCCCACTATACACCCCCTGTATACACAGCGCCTCCCACTATACACCCCCTGTATACACAGCGCCTCCCACTATACACCCCCTGTATACACAGTGCCCCCCACTATACACCCCCTGTATACACAGCGCCTCCCACTATACACCCCCTGTATACACAGCGCCCCCCACTATACACCCCCTGTATACACAGTGCCCCCCACTATACACCCCCTGTATACACAGCGCCCCCCACTATACACCCCCTGTATACACAGCGCCTCCCACTATACACCCCCTGTATACACAGCGCCCCCCCACTGCACACCCCCTGTATACACAGCGCCCCCCCACTATACACCCCCTGTATACACAGCACCCCCCACTATACACCCCCTGTATACACAGCGCCCCCCACTATACACCCCCTGTATACACAGCGCCCCCCCACTATACACCCCCTGTATACACAGCGCCCCCCACTATACACCCCCTGTATACACAGCGCCCCCACTATACACCCCCTGTATACACAGCGCCCCCCACTATACACCCCCTGTATACACAGCGTCCTCCACTATACACCCCCTGTATACACAGCGCCCTCCACTATACACCCCCTGTATACACAGCGCCCCCCACTATACACCCCCTGTATACACAGCGCCTCCACTATACACCCCCTGTATACCCAGCGTCCTCCACTATACACCCCCTGTATACACAGCGCCCTCCACTATACACCCCCTGTATACACAGTGCCCCCACTATACACCCCCTATATACACAGCACCCCCCACTATACACCCCCTGTATACACAGCGCCCCCCACTATACACCCCCTGTATACACAGCGCCCCCCACTATACACCCCCTGTATACACAGCGCCCCCCACTATACATCCCCTGTATACACAGCGCCCCCCACTATACATCCCCTGTATACACAGCGCCCCCCACTATACACCCCCTGTATACACAGCGCCCCCCCACTATACACCCCCTGTACACACAGCGCCCCCCCACTATACACCCCCTGTATACACAGCGCCCTCCACTATACACCCCCTGTATACACAGCGCCCTCCACTATACACCCCCTGTATACACAGCGCCCTCCACTATACACCCCCTGTATACACAGCGCCCCCCACTATACACCCCCTGTATACACAGGGCCCTCCACTATACACCCCCTGTATACACAGCGCCCTCCACTATACATCCCCTGTATACACAGCGCCCTCCACTATACATCCCCTGTATACACAGCGCCCCCCACTATACACCCCCTGTATACACAGCACCCCCCACTATACACCCGCTGTTATCACAGCGCCCCCCACTATACACCCCCTGTATACACAGCACCCCCCAATATACACCCCCTGTATACACAGCGCCCCCACTATACACCTCCTGTATACACAGCGCCCCCCACTATACACCCCATGTATACACAGCGCCCCCCACTATACACCCCCTGTATACACAGCGCCCTCCACTATACACCCCCTGTATACACAGCGCCCCCCACTATACACCCCCTGTATACACAGCGCCCTCCACTATACACCCCCTGTATACACAGCGCCCTCCACTATACACCCCCTGTATACACAGCGCCCTCCACTATACACCCCCTGTATACACAGCGCCCCCCACTATACACCCCCTGTATACACAGCGCCCTCCACTATACATCCCCTGTATACACAGCACCCCCCACTATACATCCCCTGTATACACAGCGCCCTCCACTATACATCCCCTGTATACACAGCGCCCCCCACTATACACCCCCTGTATACACAGCGCCCCCCACTATACACCCGCTGTTATCACAGCGCCCCCCACTATACACCCCCTGTATACACAGCGCCCCCCACTATACACCCCCTGTATACACAGCGCCCCCCACTATACACCCCCTGTTATCACAGCGCCCCCCACTATACACCCCCTGTATACACAGCACCCCCCAATATACACCCCCTGTATACACAGCGCCCCCACTATACACCTCCTGTATACACAGCGCCCCCCACTATACACCCCATGTATACACAGCGCCCCCCACTATACACCCCCTGTATACACAGCGCCCTCCACTATACACCCCCTGTATACACAGCGCCCCCCACTATACACCCCCTGTATACACAGCACCCCCCACTATACACCCCCTGTATACACAGCACCCCCCACTATACACCCCCTGTATACACAGCGCCCCCGACTATACACCCCCTGTATACACAGCGCCCCCACTATACACCCCCTGTATACACAGCGCCCCCACTATACACCCCCTGTATACACAGCGCCCCCCACTATACACCCCCTGTATACACAGCGCCCTCCACTATACACCCCCTGTATACACAGCGCCCCCCACTATACACCCCCTGTATACACAGCACCCCCCACTATACACCCCCTGTATACACAGCGCCCCCGACTATACACCCCCTGTATACACAGCGCCCCCGACTATACACCCCCTGTATACACAGCGCCCCCACTATACACCCCCTGTATACACAGCGCCCCCACTATACACCCCCTGTATACACAGCGCCCCCACTATACACCCCCTGTATACACAGCGCCCCCACTATACACCCCCTGTATACACAGCGCCCCCACTATACACCCCCTGTATACACAGCGCCCCCACTATACACCCCCTGTATACCCAGCACCCCCCACTATACACCCCCCCCATATACACACACAGCACCCCCACTATACACCCCCTGTATACCCAGCACCCCCCCCACTATACACCCCCCCATATACACACACAGCACCCCCACTATACACCCCCTGTATACCCAGCACCCCCCACTATACACCCCCCCCATATACACACACAGCGCCCCCCACTATACACCCCCTGTATACACAGCGCCCCCCACTATACACCCCCTGTATACACAGCACCCCCACTATACACCCCCTGTATACCCAGCACCCCCCACTATACACCCCCCCCATATACATACACAGCACCCCCACTATACACCCCCTGTATACCCAGCACCCCCCACTATACACCCCCCCCATATACACACACACAGCGCCCCCACTATACACCCCCTGTATACACAGCGCCCTCCACTATACACCCCCTGTATACACAGCGCCCCCCACTATACATCCCCTGTATACACAGCGCCCCCCACTATACACCCCCTGTATACACAGCGCCCCCACTATACACCCCCTGTATACACAGCGCCCCCCACTATACATCCCCTGTATACACAGCGCCCCCCACTATACACCCCCTGTATACCCAGCACCCCCCACTATACACCCCCCCATATACATACCCAGCACCCCCCACTATACACCCCCCCCATATACACACACACAGCGCCCCCACTATACACCCCCTGTATACACAGCGCCCTCCACTATACACCCCCTGTATACACAGCGCCCCCCACTATACACCCCCTGTATACACAGCGCCTCCACTATACACCCCCTGTATACACAGCGCCTCCACTATACACCTCCTGTATACACAGCACCCCCACTATACACCCCCTGTATACACAGCGCCCCCCACTATACATCCCCTGTATACACAGCGCCCCCCACTATACACCCCCTGTATACACAGCGCCCCCACTATACACCCCCTGTATACACAGCGCCCCCACTATACACCCCCTGTATACACAGCGCCCCCCACTATACATCCCCTGTATACACAGCGCCCCCCACTATACACCCCCTGTATACACAGCGCCCCCACTATACACCCCCCTGTATACACAGCGCCCCCACTATACACCCCCTGTATACACAGCGCCCCCATTATACGCCCCCTGTATACACAGCACCCCCACTATACACCCCCTGTATACCCAGCACCCCCCACTATACACCCCCCCATATACACACACAGCGCCCCCCACTATACACCCCCTGTATACACAGCGCCCCCCACTATACACCCCCTGTATACCCAGCACCCCCCACTATACACCCCCCCCATATACACACACAGCACCCCCACTGTACACCCCCTGTATACCCAGCACCCCCCACTATACACCCCCCCCATATACACACACACAGCGCCCCCCACTATGCACCCCCCACTATACACCCCCTGTATACACAGCACCCCCACTATACACCCCCTGTATACACAGCGCCCCCCACTATACACCCCCTGTATACACAGCGCCCCCCACTATACACCCCCCCCAAATACACACACAGTACCGCCACTATACACCCCCTGTATACCCAGCGTCCTCCACTATACACCCCCTGTATACCCAGCGCCCCCCACTATACACCCCCTGTATACACAGCGCCCCCCACTGCACACCCCCTGTATACACAGCGCCCCCCACTGCAACCCCCCTGTATACACAGCGCCCCCCACTGCACACCCCCTGTATACACAGAGCCCCCCACTGCACCCCCCCTGTATACACAGCACCCCCCACTATACACCGCCTGTATACACAGCGCCCTCCACTATACACCCCCTGTATACACAGCGCCCCCACTATACACCCCCTGTATACACAGCACCCTCCACTATACACCCCCTGTATACACAGCACCCCCCACTATACACCCCCTGTATACACAGCATCCCCCACTATACACCCCCTGTATACACAGCGCCTCCACTATTCATCCCCTGTATACACAGCGCCCCCCACTGCACACCCCCTGTATACACAGCGCCCCCTACTATACACCCCCTGTATACACAGCGCCTCCACTATACACCCCCTGTATACACAGCGCCCCCCACTATACACCCCCTGTATACACAGCGCCCCCCACTATACACCCCCCCATATACACACAAAGCACCCCCACTATACACCCCCTGTATACCCAGCACCCCCCCACTATACACCCCCCCATATACACACACAGCACCCCCACTATACACCCCCTGTATACACAGCACCCCCCACTATACACCCCCTGTATACACAGCATCCCCCACTATACACCCCCTGTATACACAGCGCCTCCACTATTCATCCCCTGTATACACAGCGCCCCCCCACTGCACACCCCCTGTATACACAGCGCCCCCTACTATACACCCCCTGTATACACAGCGCCTCCACTATACACCCCCTGTATACACAGCGCCTCCACTATACACCCCCTGTATACACAGCACCCCCACTATACACCCCCTGTATACACAGCACCCCCCACTATACACCCCCCCATATACACACAAAGCACCCCCACTATACACCCCCTGTATACCCAGCACCCCCCACTATACACCCCCCCATATACACACACAGCACCCCCACTATACACCCCCTGTATACCCAGCACCCCCCACTATACACCCCCCCATATACACACACAGCACCCCCACTATACACATCCTGTATACCCAGCACCCCCCACTATACACCCCCCCCCATATACACACACACAGCGCCCCCCACTATACACCCCCTGTATACACAGCGCCCTCCACTATACACCCCCTGTATACACAGCACCCCCACTATACACCCCCTGTATACCCAGCACCCCCCACTATACACCCCCCCCATATACACACACAGCACCCCCACTATACACCCCCTGTATACCCAGCACCCCCCACTATACACCCCCCCATATACACACACACAGCGCCCCCACTATACACCCCCTGTATACACAGCGCCCTCCACTATACATCCCCTGTATACACAGCGCCCCCCCACTATACACCCCCTGTTATCACAGCACCCCCCACTATACACCCCCTGTATACACAGCGCCCCCCACTATACACCCCCTGTATACCCAGCGCCCCCCCACTATACACCCCCTGTATACCCAGCGCCCCCCACTATACACCCCCTATATACACAGCACCCCCCACTATACACCCCCTGTATACACAGCGCCCCCCACTATACACCCCCTGTTATCACAGCGCCCCACACTATACACCCCCTGTATACCCAGCGCCCCCCACTATACACCCCCTGTATACACAGCACCCCCCAATATACACCCCCTGTATACACAGCGCCCCCCACTATACACCCCCTGTATACACAGCGCCCCCCACTATACACCCCCTGTATACACAGCGCCCCCCACTATACACCCCCTGTATACACAGCGCCCCCCACTATACACCCCTTGTATACACAGCGCCCCCACTATACACCCCCTGTATACACAGCACCCCCACTATACACCCCCTGTATACCCAGCACCCCCCACTATACACCCCCCCATATACACACACAGCACCCCCACTATACACCCCCTGTATACCCAGCACCCCCCACTATACACCCCCCCCATATACACACACAGCGCCCCCCACTATACATCCCCTGTATACACAGCGCCCCCCACTATACACCCCCTGTATACACAGCGCCCCCCACTATACACCCCCTGTATACACAGCGCCCCCACTATACACCCCCTGTATACCCAGCACCCCCCACTATACACCCCCCCCATATACACACACAGCGCCCCCACTATACACCCCCTGTATACACAGCGCCCCCCACTATACACCCCCTGTATACACAGCACCCCCCACTGCACACCCCCTGTATACACAGCATCCCCCACTGCACACCCCCTGTATACACAGCGCCCCCCACTATACACCCCCTGTATACACAGCGCCCCCACTATACACCCCCTGTATACACAGCGCCCCCCACTACACACCCCCTGTATACACAGCGCCCCCCACTATACACCCCCTTTATACACAGGCCCCCCCCACTATACACCCCCTGTATACACAGGCCCCCCCACTATACACCCCCTGTATACACAGCGGCCCCCACTATACACCCCCTGTATACACAGCGCCCCCCACTGCACACCCCCTGTATACACAGCACCCCCCACTATACACCCCCTGTATACCCAGCGCCCCCCACTATACACGCCCTGTATATACAGCGCCCCCCACTGCACACCCCCTGTATACACAGCGCCTCCCACTATACACCCCCTGTATACCCAGCGCCCCCCACTATACACGCCCTGTATATACAGCGCCCCCCACTATACACCCCCTGTATACACAGCGCCCCCACTATACACCCCCTGTATACACAGCACCCCCACTATACACCCCCTGTATACCCAGCACCCCCCACTATACACCCCCCCATATACACATACAGCACCCCCACTATACACCCCCTGTATACCCAGCACCCCCACTATACACCCCCTGTATACCCAGCACCCCCCACTATACACCCCCCCATATACACACACAGCGCCCCCCACTATACACCCCCTGTATACACAGCGCCCCCCACTATACACCCCCTGTATACCCAGCACCCCCCACTATACACCCCCCCCATATACACACACAGCACCCCCACTGTACACCCCCTGTATACCCAGCACCCCCCACTATACACCCCCCCCATATACACACACACAGCGCCCCCCACTATACATCCCCTGTATACACAGCGCCCCCCACTATACACCCCCTGTATACACAGCGCCCCCCACTATACACCCCCTGTATACACAGCGCCCCCACTATACACCCCCTGTATACCCAGCACCCCCCACTATACACCCCCCCCATATACACACACAGCGCCCCCACTATACACCCCCTGTATACACAGCGCCCCCCACTATACACCCCCTGTATACACAGCACCCCCCACTGCACACCCCCTGTATACACAGGCCCCCCCCATTATACACCCCCTGTATGCACAGCGCCCCCCACTATACACCCCCTGTATACACAGCGCCCCCCACTGCACACCCCCTGTATACACAGCATCCCCCACTGCACACCCCCTGTATACACAGCGCCCCCCACTATACACCCCCTGTATACACAGCGCCCCCCACTATACACCCCCTGTATACACAGCGCCCCCCACTACACACCCCCTGTATACACAGCGCCCCCCACTATACACCCCCTTTATACACAGCGCCCCCCACTATACACCCCCTGTATACACAGCGCCCCCACTATACACCCCCTTTATACACAGGCCCCCCCCACTATACACCCCCTGTATACACAGGCCCCCCCACTATACACCCCCTGTATACACAGCGGCCCCCACTATACACCCCCTGTATACACAGCGCCCCCCACTGCGCACCCCCTGTATACACAGCACCCCCCACTATACACCCCCTGTATACCCAGCGCCCCCCACTATACACGCCCTGTATATACAGCGCCCCCCACTGCACACCCCCTGTATACACAGCGCCTCCCACTATACACCCCCTGTATATACAGCGCCCCCCACTATACACGCCCTGTATATACAGCGCCCCCCACTATACACCCCCTGTATACACAGCGCCCCCACTATACACCCCCTGTATACACAGCGCCCCCACTATACACCCCCTGTATACACAGCGCCCCCCACTGCACACCCCCTGTATACACAGCACCCCCCACTATACACCCCCTGTATACCCAGCGCCCCCCACTATACACGCCCTGTATATACAGCGCCCCCCACTGCACACCCCCTGTATACACAGCGCCTCCCACTATACACCCCCTGTATACCCAGCGCCCCCCACTATACACGCCCTGTATATACAGCGCCCCCCACTATACACCCCCTGTATATACAGCGCCCCCCACTATACACCCCCTGTATACACAGCGCCCCCACTATACACCCCCTGTATACACAGCACCCCCCACTACACACCCCCTGTATACACAGCGCCCCCCACTATACACCCCCTGTATACACAGCGCCCCCACTATACACCCCCTGTATACACAGCGCCCCCCACTACACACCCCCTGTATACACAGCGCCCCCCACTATACACCCCCTTTATACACAGGCCCCCCCCACTATACACCCCCTGTATACACAGGCCCCCCCACTATACACCCCCTGTATACACAGCGGCCCCCACTATACACCCCCTGTATACACAGCGCCCCCCACTGCACACCCCCTGTATACACAGCACCCCCCACTATACACCCCCTGTATACACAGCGCCCCCCACTATACACCCCCTGTATACACTGCACCCCCCACTATACACCCCCTGTATACACAGCGCCCTCCACTATACACCCCCTGTATACACAGCGCCCCCCACTATACACCCCCTGTATACACAGCGCCCCCCACTGCACACCCCCTGTATACACAGCGCCCCCCACTATACACCCCCTTTATACACAGCGCCCCCCACTATACACCCCCTGTATACACAGCGGCCCCACTATACACCCCCTGTATACACAGCGCCCCCCACTATACACCCCCTGTATACACAGCGCCCCCCACTATACACCCCCTGTATACACAGCACCCCCACTATACACCCCCTGTATACACAGCGCCCCCCACTATACACCCCCTGTATACACAGCGCCCCCCACTATACACCCCCTGTATACCCAGCACCCCCCACTATACACCCCCCCATATACACACACAGCACCCCCCACTATACACCCCCTGTATACACAGCGCCCTCCACTATACACCCCCTGTATACACAGCACCCCCACTATACACCCCCTGTATACACAGCGCCCCCACTATACACCCCCTGTATACACAGCGCCCTCCACTATACACCCCCTGTATACACAGCACCCCCACTATACACCCCCTGTATACACAGCGCCCCCCACTATACACCCCCTGTATACACAGCGCCCCCACTATACACCCCCTGTATACACAGCGCCCTCCACTATACATCCCCTGTATACACAGCGCCCTCCACTATACACCCCCTGTATACACAGCGCCCTCCACTATACACCCCCTGTATACACAGCGCCCTCCACTATACACCCCCTGTATACACAGCGCCCCCCACTATACACCCCCTGTATACACAGCGCCCTCCACTATACATCCCCTGTATACACAGCGCCCTCCACTATACACCCCCTGTATACACAGCGCCCTCCACTATACACCCCCTGTATACACAGCGCCCTCCACTATACACCCCCTGTATACACAGCGCCCCCCACTATACACCCCCTGTATACACAGCACCCCCACTATACACCCCCTGTATACACAGCGCCCCCCACTATACACCCGCTGTTATCACAGCGCCCCCCACTATACACCCCCTGTATACACAGCGCCCCCCACTATACACCCCCTGTATACACAGCGCCCCCCACTATACACCCCCTGTATACACAGCGCCCTCCACTATACACCCCCTGTATACACAGCGCCCTCCACTATACACCCCCTGTATACACAGCGCCCCCCACTATACACCCCCTGTATACACAGCGCCCCCCACTATACACCCCCTGTATACACAGCGCCCCCCACTATACACCCCCTGTATACACAGCGCCCCCCACTATACACCCCCTGTATACACAGCGCCCCCCACTATACACCCCCTGTATACACAGCGCCCCCCACTATACACCCCCTGTATACACAGCGCCCCCACTATACACCCCCTGTATACACAGCGCCCCCCACTATACACCCCCTGTATACACAGCACCCCCACTATACACCCCCTGTATACACAGCGCCCCCCACTATACACCCCCTGTATACACAGCGCCCCCCACTATACACCCCCTGTATACACAGCACCCCCACTATACACCCCCTGTATACACAGCGCCCCCCACTATACACCCCCTGTATACCCAGCACCCCCCACTATACACCCCCCCATATACACACACAGCACCCCCCACTATACACCCCCTGTATACACAGCGCCCTCCACTATACACCCCCTGTATACACAGCACCCCCACTATACACCCCCTGTATACACAGCGCCCCCACTATACACCCCCTGTATACACAGCGCCCTCCACTATACACCCCCTGTATACACAGCACCCCCACTATACACCCCCTGTATACACAGCGCCCCCCACTATACACCCCCTGTATACACAGCGCCCCCACTATACACCCCCTGTATACACAGCGCCCTCCACTATACATCCCCTGTATACACAGCGCCCTCCACTATACACCCCCTGTATACACAGCGCCCTCCACTATACACCCCCTGTATACACAGCGCCCTCCACTATACACCCCCTGTATACACAGCGCCCCCCACTATACACCCCCTGTATACACAGCGCCCTCCACTATACATCCCCTGTATACACAGCGCCCTCCACTATACACCCCCTGTATACACAGCGCCCTCCACTATACACCCCCTGTATACACAGCGCCCTCCACTATACACCCCCTGTATACACAGCGCCCCCCACTATACACCCCCTGTATACACAGCACCCCCACTATACACCCCCTGTATACACAGCGCCCCCCACTATACACCCGCTGTTATCACAGCGCCCCCCACTATACACCCCCTGTATACACAGCGCCCCCCACTATACACCCCCTGTATACACAGCGCCCCCCACTATACACCCCCTGTATACACAGCGCCCTCCACTATACACCCCCTGTATACACAGCGCCCTCCACTATACACCCCCTGTATACACAGCGCCCCCCACTATACACCCCCTGTATACACAGCGCCCCCCACTATACACCCCCTGTATACACAGCGCCCCCCACTATACACCCCCTGTATACACAGCGCCCCCCACTATACACCCCCTGTATACACAGCGCCCCCCACTATACACCCCCTGTATACACAGCGCCCCCCACTATACACCCCCTGTATACCCAGCGTTTTCCACTATACACCCCCTGTATACCCAGCGTCCTCCACTATGCATAGTGCCCCGCACTATACACCAGCGCCCCCTCACCCTTCCACTACACACGCTCAGTCCCCCCCATTACTATATATTTCTGCTGCATCGCAGCACATCGGAGGTGGATGACGTTGCGCTGTGACCTCCAGGGAGCTCCGTCTGTGTCCAGCAAGTCACAAGAAGGTGAACCTCGTTGTATTTTCAGCGACTTGTCACGTCCCCGGGGGCACAATGCCACGCTGTCCTCTTGTAAGGTGCGGCAATATGGTGAAGATTGGGCGCACAACTTGTCACGTCCACAGCCATCGCGTAGCCCCGTCCAATGTCCAGTGTCATGGTCTCTGCAGTGACCCCCTAAGTACAACATGCAAAATGTACATTGCTGGTACTCACTGTAACATCTGATCCTTAGTCTCATTCTGGCACACAGAACCATGGGATAGTCTGCTGCCACCTGGAGGCTGACACTAGTATTACATAAAACTAGAATTATTATTATTATTTATTATTATAGCGCCATTTATTCCATGGCACTTTTACCAGTGAGAGAGGGTATACATACAACAATCATTAACAGTACAAAACAGACTGGTATTCCTATAGGAATGCCTGCCTGCCCGCGTGGACTCACAGTCTACAGGAGGAGACAGGACCCTGCCCGCGAGGGCTCACAGTCTACAGGGAATGGGTGATGGTGCAATAGGTGAGGATAGAGCTGGTTGCACAGTGGTCTACTGGACTGAGGGCTATTGCAGGTTGTAGGCTTGTTGGAAGAGGTGGGTCTTGAGGGTCCTCTTGAAGCTTTCAGCGGTAGGGGAGAGTCTGATATGCTGAGGTAGAGCGTTCCAGAGTATGGGGGATGCACAGGAGAAATCTTGTACACGATTGTGGGAAGAGGAGATAAGAGAGGAGTAGAGAAGGAGATCTTGTGAGGATCTGAGGTTGCGTGCAGGTAGGTACCGGGAGACTAGGTCACAGATGTAGGGAGGAGACAGGTTGTGCATGGCTTTGTATGTTATTGTTAATCTTTTGAACTGGAGTTGTTGGGCGATGGGAAGCCAGTGAAGGGATTGGCAGAAAGGAGAGGTCGGAGAGTAGCGAGGGGAGAGGTGGATTAAGCGGGCCGCAGAGTTTAGGATAGATTGGAGGGGTGCCAGAGTGTTGGAAGGGAGGCCAGAGAGCAGGAGGTTGCAATAATCCAGGCGGGAGATGATGAGGGCATGTACTAATGTTTTTGCTGATTCTTGGTTAAGGAAAGCACGGATCCGGGAGATATTTTTGAGTTGTAGTCGGCATGAGGTGAAGAGGGCTTGGATGTGTGGCGTGAAGGATAGAGCAGAGTCGAGGGTTACTCCAAGGCAACGAGCTTGTGAGACTGGGGTGAGTAAGCAACCATCGAGTTTGATGGAAAGGCTTGTTGGAGTAGATGAGTGAGAAGGAGGAAAGACAATTAATTCTGTTTTGTCCATGTTAAGTTTTAGGAATCGCACAGAGAAGAAGGATGAAATAGCAGACAGACATTGTGGGATCCTGGTTAGGAGAGAGGTGATGTCAGGTCCAGAGAGGTAGATCTGTGTGTCATCGGCATAGAGAGGATACTGGAAGCCGTGGGACTCAATGAGCTGTCCCAGGCCGAAGGTGTAGATGGAGAACAGCAGGGGTCCAAGAACTGAGCCTTCGAATACTATACCTCGCCTGCTAGCTTCCGGCCTCCACAGTTTAGTGAGAAAGCAGTAGGAGAAGAGAATGATAAAGAATTAAATCATGAAAGAAAAAACAATTCGACCATCAAGAGAAGAAGAACATAAGCTCAACTGGGCAGCCAAGGGAGGGAGCGATGTCCCCAATGGAGACTAAGCAGAAACTAATTTTATGGTGAGTATCAAGAATCTACTTTTCTCGGTCACTTCATTGGGGGACACAGAACCATGGGACGTCATAAAGCAGTCCCTAGGGTGGGGAAAGGAAATATTCTGTTGAACTCACAGAAGCTACGGATGAGGCTCAAGCGGAGGCTTGACCTACTGTTACCGGCAGAATCTTCCTGCCCAAACTCGCATCTGCTGAAACAAAGGTGTGGACCCTGCAAAATGTTGAGTATGAATTGATGCCCAGGTATCTGCGTTACAGAGCTGTAGGATCGAACCCAGTGACGGACCACCCAGGAAGCTCCCACCATCTGCCTAGAATGTGCCCTGATGCTAAACGGGGTCGCCCTGTTGTTTGACTGATAACCTTGAATAATGTTTGTTTTGATCCAGCGAAACATAGTCAGTTTTAAAGTTACTTGACCCCCTACATGGCCCGCTTGGCAGGACAAATAAAGAAGCAGTGACTGACAGGTAGCAACGTACGGCCCTGACCACATCCAGATTGTGCTGTCTCTTCTCAGTCGGGTGAGACTGAGCGTGGCAAAAAGAAGGCAAGACATTAAGGGGAAAGGTCTTGACGACCTTCGGGATAAACCTCAGAACTGGCCTCAGCACAAGCTTATCCTGGTGGTGAAGAACGAGGTTAGGGAGCACGGCAAGAAAGCACCGCCATCTCTGAAACCCTTCTGATGGAAGTGATGGCTATGGGAAAGCCACCTTATAAGACAGTAGAAGCGCTGAGATCTCTCTGACGGGTTTAAAGGGGGGAAACTAAAGAGCCCCCAAAAATTAGATTAGAGAGATGGCCGATAAGGAGGCTTGATATGCACTACTCCCAAGAGAAAAGTCTTCATCTTCTGACACAAGATAGCCAGGGCGGAAATCTGATCCTTTAGGGAGTTGGGCAACAGCCCTGTCTTCAACCCAGACGGCAAAAAGGAAAGCAGGGCCGGGAAAGAAAAAGACATTGGAAAAGTACTAGTAGAGTCACACCAGCAAAAGTATGTCTTCTAAGTGTAATGGTAAATACATTGCAAAGAGGCTTTACATGCCTTAATCATATGTGTCGCGGGCGGAGGAGGGGACGCTGCGCTCTCCCACTACTCGGGTCCGGCTGCTGCTGCTCGGTGGTGGCTCGAGCGGTGGGCCGGATCCCGGGGACTCGAGCGGCGCTCCTCGCCCGTGAGTGAAAAGGGATGGGATTTTGATTGTGGGGATTTGGTTATTCTCCGTGACGCCACCCACGGTTGTGGTGATATTGGTGACACCACCGCTGCTCTGGACGGGGATCCCGGGAGTGATGACAGGGAGCAGCCTGGATGTTAGTTCTCCCCTCCGTGGGTAGGGGGTTGGTTGTCCCGGGGCCCGGTGATGGGGTAGGGATGGATGGCAGGCGGGTCACGGGGCCCGGTGGGGTTGCAGGGTCGCGGGGGCAGCGCTGTGCCGCACGGCACGGTGGTACTCACTCAGCCAATGATGAGGACACAGTTCTCGGTAAAACACACGGCTGGATGGACCGGTCCCACAGACGGCTGCGGTGTTGTTTCTCCCGGCAGGTTGATGGTGACTGCCTTTCCCTGCACCTTCGTAGTGTAAACGGTTCAGATGGGTTCCCACCGGTAACCCGCTCCCCAGCTTGGATATGGGCTAGAGGAGCCCCCTTTTGCCCCCAGGCTCTGGCCCTGGGAAACGGTTGCCTTGGCGGTGGCGGTGTCTCCCTCTCTTGGTTGGACTGTTGCCTTCTGTTGGGACTTGGCTGCTGGGAAACCCAGGAGGTTCCCTTCGCTAACGGATTTGGCAAATTCACGGCGACTCCTAGCCTTGCCGGGGTCCGTAAGCCCCTGCCAGATGGTGCTGACTTCTCTTCGTGTACCGGTCCGGTACCGCCAGGCCACCGCCCGTCCACGGTCCTTACGGTAAACTTGGATAGGCCACTCCTGCAGACTGTCACCACCGTCTGCCAACCTTGCTGATCTGTCCGGGCCACACACCCGGACCAACTTCAGGCTGCTTAACTGCCACTCTGCTCCTTCCTTTCTCTTACACTTCCCTAACTGATCTGCCTGGTTTTCCCGCCTCCAGGACTGTGAACTCCTCGGTGGGCGGGTCCAACCGCCTGGCCTACCCCCTGGTGTGAACATCAGCCCCTGGAGGAAGGCAACAAGGGTTTTGTGTCTGACTTCGGTGTGCCTGACCGGGAGCGTGGGGTGTGTAGGTGTTGTTCTCTGTGGCCCCTGGCTTGTCCAGGGCGCCACATATGAATGACTTGTTCCGAGAGATCTCACTGCTTCAAAACCGTGGTTTTAACAGCAATGCCATTACAATGGGTGGCTGTAAATTGTAGTGCAAGAACAGACCATGGGACAAAAGATCTGGAAGAGGCCACAGAACGTCGCCCAGTAGGTTGATCACATCTCTATACCAGGCCCTCCGAGGCCATTCTGGAGCTACCAAGGTGACTGGAATCCCATTTGCTCTGATCTTCTTGAGATATCTGGGAAGAAGAGTGTAACAGAATGTCCCTCCCCCGCCTTTGCTCATGGTGTAATAGTCTGTCTCTCCTTGACTGTCCTGTATGTACTACTGGTGGGGAATTGTTTGCTCTTCTCAGCATGGGACTTCTCCAATCCACAACTTGGTAAACAAGAAAGAGCCAGGAGTCTAAAGTCCATTCATGTATCAAGTGTCCAGGTGGAGTTGGACTCTTCTGCCCACCTAAGGGGCTGATCCCAGGAGAGAAGAACAATGAGACCCATGTTAGTTCAGTTAGTTGGATCTCGGCTGGGGAAGGACTAGGATCTATAGCTGAGGCTGGATCTTAGGGCCTGTGTATGGACTGTTACAGACTGGAGAGCAGTGGCCACGTGGGATTGTGTTTTGTTGTTCACCCTGTTGGACTCAAGGAACTCATATAAGGACCATTGCCCTATTTTTCCTGGCGTTGGAATACCGGGAGATGCCCCTGGATCTTTTGTTTTGTTGTGGACTCCTTGCAGACTTTAAGGATCTATATTTATGTTTGGTGCTTTATCTTTGTGGTTCTAATAAAGCCCTTTGGATTGTGCCTTGGCCTGGGGTCCCTCACTGCTCTGTTGCATACCCCGTCACAAAGAGTTGTAGGTGGGAAAAAGTATGGCAGCGAAAATTGGGACCAGGGAATAACCAGAATGTTGGCTTCTACTTCCTGTGGGTCACGAGTTCTTGCAACAAATTTCGGCACCTTGCAGTTTAGCCTAGAAGCCATTAGATCGATATGTGGTGTGCGCCACCATTGACAAATTTGATCGAACACCGCAGGGTGAAAAGCCCATTCCCCTGGTTCTATCTGCTGGTGGCTTAGGAAGTCTGCTGCCCAATTGTCTACTTCAGGAATATGAACTGGCGAGATCAGAGGAACCTCCTCCTCTGCCCATTCCTGGATCCTGGCCACCTCCATCATATCGGATTGACTCCTTGTCCCCTCTTGATGGTTGATATAAGCTATCACCATGGCGTCTGACTGAATCCTGATTGCAACTCTAGAAGGAGGTGTTGCCAATGAAGAAGAGCCTAATGGACTGCTCGGAGAACCAGAATATTGATTCAGATAAGTCTCTCCTGACTCTACTATGTTGCCTGGGCTGAGAAACGGCAAAAAATAACCCCCCTTCATCCGTAGACAGAACCTGCAATTGAATGGGTCAGAAGGAACGACCCTGAGTCAGAAGAGGCAAGGATAACCACCGCCTGGGGGACTGGCCGTAGAGAAGTGGAAGACGAACAGGCATATTTAGGGACTGTAATGACGTGTCCCAACAAGCCAGAACAGTGTTCTGCAATTGTCTTGAATGAAATTGACCAAATGGGACTGCCTCGAATACTACCACCATCTGTCCTAAGACTCTCATGCAGAAGCGGAGGAATACTTGCTCATAAACCTCAGGCTCCGGATGGAGGACTGAAGAGCTAACCTCTTGTTCTGTGGGAGAAAGACTGACACCCCCCCCATCCCAAGTCATGTCGAGAATCATCCCCAGAACCCAGAAAGTTTAGCTGCTGAGAGGGAACTAGTGTGGATTTTGTCAGGTTGACAACCCACCCAAATTGATCCAGGGTTTGTAGAACAATCTGCAAGCTCTCTAAATTCTGATACGTGGTCGGTGCCTTGACGAGGATGTCATCCAAATAGGGTATTACCACTACACCCCTGGAGCAGAGGAGTGCCATAACTGGGACTAAGATTTTCGTAAATACTCTGCGTGCTTTGGCCAATCTGAAGGGCATAGCTCTGAATTAAAGGTGATCCTGGTTGATCGCAAACCGAAGGTAACGCTGGTGAACTGGAAATATCAGTACGTTCAAGTAAGAGTCATAGATATCTATTGCTGAAAGAAACTCTCTAGTTTCCATGAACGTGATAACAGAGCGGAGCGACTCCATCTTGAAACAACGTAGCCATTTGTTGAGACATTTCAGGTCCAGAATGGGCCGCACCGAGCCGTCCTTCTTGGGGATAACAAAAAGATTTGAATAGAAACCTCTGAAAAACTCTTTGGGGGGGACCCTCGCAATCACCCCTGCTTGGATCTGAGAAGCTATAACTTGATCAAAACTGGATCTTATCCTGAGGGAAATGGGGGGATGAGATCTGGGAAAAAGATCTCGTGGAATAGAGAACTCCATTATGTACCTGGAAGAAATGACTTCTCTGACCCAGAGATCACTGAGTGTCCATAACCATGCCTCCTGAAAAAGGACGAGGCAACCCTCCACCCGAGGGGAACCCCGAGTGGGGGGACCACCCATCAAGCCTCGACCTTGTTGCCTCTTGAAGCAGAGGGATTACCACTAGGCCCTGGATGATGTCTGGTGTGCACTGGCCTAAAAGGTTCCCTGGGATGCGTGAGATTTACCTTGACAGACTTCTACCTCTGGAGCTGGATATTGTCAAAAGGGACGAAGCCGCAAGACTCCGCACCCCCGAAGTGGCCGATCTTGCCTAGCCTGAGGCACAAGGGTACTTTTCAATCTGTCTCTCAGTGATAATTTTATCTAGTCTGGACCCCTGAAAAGAAGGCGCTGTAAGGGACTTATTTTCCTTTTCAGCTAAATCTGCCCTCTATACCTTTTTAAGCCACAGTATGCGGCAGATAGCTGCGTCGTCGCAAGTGCTTAGTCCAAGCCAAAACAAGTGGTGGCGAAGGCTGAACAAAGGGCAGACACAGACTCTGTCTCTATCCGTGGGGTCCTTCAATGCTGCAGCCTCACCAAGAGGAAGAGTAGTCATTCTAGATAGGCGGGATACAGCAGTGTCAACCACCAGTGGAGTAGACCAGGATGCCACCAGCTCCATTGGGAGAGGATACAACACTTCCATACGACTGCATTTCAGAAAACATGTCTCCGGGTGTTCCCAAGCTCTCTGTAAATTCCTCACGGTCAGCGAAAAGCTTTAGCCAAATACTTGCCCGTCCTAAAGAGACCTCTTTCGCTGGATGGAAGGGGGTCCGCCCGTCTGACCCCTAGGGAAGAATTGACTGCTGTTATTAAACACTCCACCATGTCCCTCATCCTTTCCACCTAATATGGGTCCAACCCTGACTCCGCGCTGGAGGTAGAGTCTGAATGCTCCGGAGAATGTATCCACAGTGAAGATGGAAAGGCTACTGGGTGCGATTCCAGAGAGGGAGACCTGGAAGGGGAAGGAATTCGGGGGTGCTTAGATCGCAGCCAGGATCTACCATAAGGGGTGAGAAGTCACTGGAGTGTACGACTCAATCGCAGAGGTGGCCAGAGCTTTCGAGGCTGCCGAATTCACCGGAAAATGTTCCACCACCGTAACCAGAGTCCTGGACACCTGGTTAGTCCTGCAACATCTTGAGCTAGATCATGATCCCAGGCTGGAGGGGACACATTCTGCACTGAAATCGTTTAGGTCACCTGGGAAGACATCTACAAGGGAGAAGTACAGGCGGCACAATACGGTATAGACTGTCCGGTAGATTACTTGTTACTATGCACAGTGCATGCATAATAAGTGACCAGTGTGGGCCGGGCCATAGGGTGTGCATGGTCTTCTCGTAACGCCAACATCCAGAAAGACTGAGGAAGCGAGACAGGGAAAGATTAAAAGAAGGGCAGTTTAGGGACACCGCTGGGGAGCCCGCAGCCTCAGCTCCCAAATGTGAACAGTCTACACAGTCCATGGCCCACCGAGGGGTCACCATTGTGATATGGAGGAGACCTGTGAACTGATTGCTCATAGAGGTGGCACATGCAGGGGTGAAGAATCCTAACTTCTAGCATCTGGCCGGTGCTCGTCCCGAAAATATGGTTTCATCGCCAAAAGAGGAAGGGGCAAGAAGCTGTGCTCTGATAGGTACCACATGACCAGGCAGCAGCCTTGATTGGTCGGAGTGACCAGGTGGCTGATGACCGGAAACCGCATCTCTGGAAGCATGACCATGGCCACTGAACATGGAGGGGAGTGAGTGCTCAGTAAACAACCGCGGTAAGAAAATTCGTGGCTGCTGCACGACCCACTCTTCTACCCTTCCAGAGCAGTATCCACCATGACGCTCCAAACCACGGCTGCCCACCAGAGACCAAGGGTCACGCAGCAACCACGCGTATGACCCCAACCCCGAAGTGGTGAAGCGAATGTGAGTGAAATGCAGGAGAGGACTAGGGGAAGGACACATCATGGTAATACTCAGCCTGTCTTCAGGAGGGGTATCTTCTGCTCTGTGGGGCGAGCGGGCAGGAACCTGCTCTCGTACAGACCTCCGACCCCCGTACCTGACCATCTGACTGCATCAGGTACCCTGGTCCGACCAAACCGACGTGAGAGGATACAGACTGGAAGATACAGACTGTACTCTCCCACACTATGTGGGTGAAACGGAGTGCACGATTACACTCTGGTGCATGGAAGAAGACACTAAAAGGAAGAGTAAGAGACGCTGACGCCTCACCTAGTGTCTACAACAGCTCTTAAACCGACCCTGCCTCCGAATGACACTAGAAGAACCGAGGAGCCCGGGTGCTAGCAGGCAACGTGTAGTCTGATGGGAGGAGCTAATTTCCATTCTATGTGATACTGGTGTCAGCCTCCAGATGGCAGCAGACCATCTGATGGTCCCATAGAAGAGGGGGAGATGAAACAAAATAAGGTCTAGTCCTAAAGGGGTGGGATTGGCACCAGTCGTAATAATATCTCCCAGAGTAAGATGACCCACTTTATTAAGAGGCACCAGAAAATGATATCCTTGACAACCCTGAGCCCCCTCAATACAGCCCCCCCATGCCCCCCATGTGCAGAAGTAGAGGCACTGCAGGGCCTTATGGGGCTCCTGGTAAATTGGGCCATGCTTTTTCTATATATTATATTATTATTATTATTATTATTATTATTATTATTATTATTATTATTATTATTATTATTATTATTATTATATTTTATTTATTTATTTTTTTTTTCTTTTTGGTTTTGGGGTTGAAATCTCAGAAATTATGTTTCATTCTGGTAAGTAACTGGAAAAACGCTTGAATTATCTTTTCTTCTTGTTTTATTATTTTTTTGCAGATTTGTTAGCTGTATAGAGATTGCCGGGACCATGCCGCACAGAGCGAAACAGGTAAGGACCAGTATAGTGATGTCACCGCCACCGCCGGCGTAGCCAGACGTGCTGTGTGGTGTCAGTGTGACCCATATCCGCATACATGGTGTATACTGCAGGCGCTACTGGGCCCCGATCCATCCTCTACTTCTATATCCTCCACATTCACAGTATTCATCCTTCCCACTTTCTTATAATGGATGAAATCTTCGGCCAAAAGTGATTTTTCTGTACTGATCGGGGAGTTTCCTGACCATGGACCCAAAATGTCAATGTATTGTTCCCCGAGTCACTTAGTTGTCACTTCTTCCTTGAGACCCGATCTCCATCCTACTGGAGAAACTGTCCTCACCACATTGTTCTGGGAGAAACTGTTCTTGGAGGAGGTTTAGATCCCAATCTTTATTCATGGCCGTCATCTTAGGTACAATTGTGAGTGAGCCCCTCCATGGAGAAAAGCCCTCGCTAATTTTGAGTGCCCCCCCCTCCATGGATGAGAAGCTTCCACACGCTGTGAGTGACCCCTCCATGGATGAGAAGCCCCCACACATTGTGTGTGACCCCCTCCATGTATGAGAAGACCCCTCCATGGATGAGAAGCTTCCACACAGTATGAGTGAGCCCCTCCATGGATGAGAAGCCCCCACACATTGTGAGTGAGCCCCTCCATGGATGAGAAGCCCCCACACATTGTGACTTACCCCCTCCATGGATGAGAAGCCCCCACACATTGTGACTGACCCCTCCATGGATGAGAAGCCCCCACACATTGTGAGTGAGCCCCTCCATGGATGAGAAGCTCCCACATATTGTGAGTGAGCCCCTCCGTGGATGAGAAGCCCCCACACATTGTGACTTACCCCTTCCATGGATGAGAAGCCCCCACACATTGTGAGTGACCCCCTCCATGGATGAGAAGCCCCCACACATTGTGAATGACCCCCTCCATGGATGAGAAGCCCCCACACATTGTGAGTGACCCCCTCCATGGATGAGAAGCCCCCACACATTGTGAATGACCCCCTTCATGGATGAGAAGCCCCCACACATTGTGAGTGACCCCCTTCATGGATGAGAAGCCACCACATATTGTGAGTGACCCGTTCCATGGATGAGAAGCCCCCACACATTGTGACTTACCCCCTCCATGGATGAGAAGCCCCCACACATTGTGAATGACCCCCTCCATGGATGAGAAGCCACCACATATTGTGAGTGACCCCCTCCATGGATGAGAAGCCCCCACACATTGTGACTGACCCCTCCATGGATGAGAAGCCTCCACACATTGTGAGTAACCCCCTCCATGGATGAGAAGCCCCCACACATTGTGAGTGACCCCCTCCATGGATGAGAAGCCCCCACATATTGTGAGTGACCCCCTCCATGGAGGAGAAGCCCCCACACAGTATGATTGAGCCCCTCCATTGATAAGAAGACCCTGCACATGAGTGGTCTCAGGAGGAATTTTCTATTGGCAGACACAGGACTTCTCCAGACAATAAGTGTTTCTAATGTCCCAAACAGTGTGAAAGGCTTAGTCAGAGGAGATAACTCTTGATCGGCCTCCGCTGCTCCTGTCCTTCCTCCGTCAATGTCTTTCCCCTCATTACTAGGGATCTTGTTTCGCATCCACTGCTCTTGACCATCCACCATTTGTGCTCTCCCCCTCATTACTGCACTGATGACTCTTGTTCTGCCTCCGCTGCTCCTGACCCTCACCCATCTGTGTCACCTAACCTCCAGTATTTTACTGATGACTCTTTTTCTGCCTCCGCAGGGCATTGCTCCGGTCCAGCCTCAGAAACCAAATGTCTCCAAGCCGATGAAGGCCATGACCAGGAGGAGGGTGAGGACATGGGGCTGTAAACTTTGGTCTGGAGCTCTAAAGACCCCGTAGTTGCTCGTTACACCATATTGAGTCCGTCTGTACAGGGATTGTAATAACATGGCGGCGTTCTGCCGGGATTGGCGGCGTTCCATGGGATGTAGCTGGTATTGAAGTGACTGGGACTATTGTGCAGTATCACTGATAACCTGCACCCCTCGTTTTTCCCCAATCCCCTCCCCCACTGATGATGCCTTCATATATCAGGATGAGGATGACTCCACAGACATGGGGGACGGAGCGGATGAATGGACACAGCCCAAGACCCTGGTGAAACCACCGGACCAACTGGAACTAACTGAGGCGGTGAGTGTGGATTCACCTATGTGCATGTACCAGGAGGAGCCGCTATAGGCGGCCATACTGCGGAGGGGAGGCTGCACATAGGGATCAGCGCATGATGGCGGCAGACGGTGCTCAGTGGTGATCAGGACTAGGAGTATTGTGTTATTATCCTCAATAGCACGGGCAGTACAGAGACAGGAGACGCTCTCCATCAGTGGGGACCCCCGACCCATCGTCAGCTGGGACCCCCGACCCACAGTGAGCAGGGACCCCCGACCCACAGTGAGCAGGGACCCCCGACCCACGGTGAGCAGGGACCCCCGACCCACGGTGAGCAGGGACCCCCGACCCACAGTGAGCAGGGACCCCCGACCCACGGTCGTCAGGGACCCCCGACCCACGGTCGTCAGAGACCCCCGACCACCTGTACGCTGTATACACCGCACCCCCTGTGCCCTGTGTATACACCCCCTGTGCCCTGTGTATACACCCCCTGTGCCCTGTGTATACACCCCCTGTGCCCTGTGTATACACCCCCTGTACGCTGTATATTTGGCCTTCCTGTCAGTGCAGAGCAGTCTGCCCTCTGCTCCCCGGTGGCCGCTCATCAACAGATGGCGGTGTGCATTATTCGGTGGTCTCGGCAGGACGCCTGTGCCCAGCTTTCGCCCGCTCTCACCCCCGCTCTATATCTCTGTGTATACAGGAGCTGAAGGAGGAGTTCACCCGTATCCTGACTGCCAATAACCCGCACGCTCCGCAGAACATCGTCAGATACAGCTTCAAGGTGAGTACAGGAGCCGCCATGTCTGCGGTGATCCGGAGCGTCTGATAATCCGGCACTCGAGTAGTCCGGTGCCCGCCCCGTGTACAGCATCTGTAGGACGTTGCCCCTCCGTTGTGTGCAGGAGCGGGCCTACAAGCCCATCAGCATCGTGGACCAGCTGGCCGTGCACTTCTCCCTGGACGGGAACATGTTACATAAGGACTCGGACGAGGCGCGGAGGCAGCGGGCGAGGATGGGCGGCATAGACGGTAAGTGTGTGCTCGCGGTGCCCATCCTGGAGGAGTGAGGGGGGCAGCGGGCGAAGATGGGTGGCATTGACGGTAACTGTGTGCCCCCGGTGCCATCCTGGAGGAGTGAGGGGGCAGCCGGCGAGGATGGGCGGTGTCATGAACAGCCGGGGGGTCACTCGGATATCCTGCAGCTGTTCATGGATTTGTCAAGAACACGACTACTCTCTAGCGCCCGTAAGGGTGTCAGGTCAATTTCGGAACTGCCGGACAATAAGTAAATGAGGCTGCTGAGCTAATAATGCCAAATATTGGAGGTCTCACAGCAAGGGTAAATGTATATAACACCGATTCCCGCTAATGGAATATATATATACCTCGGTACCCTTAATGATAGCACCCCAATAATCCTACACAACAATAATTCCGCTGCCACCACCCAGCTTTAGGGATAGCTGGGGACCCGTTTCAGATAGCATAAGGCTTCGGGTTCGGGGTCAAATATAGAGTGAGGAAAGAAACTATTAAATTTTATATATTTAATCCGAAAATAGGCAGTGTTTACAAAAATATACAAGAATTTACAAAAGGGAACAATGCAAATACGGTATAGACAGTTACATAAAAGAAAAAAGAAAAAAAATGAAAGATTACTACACCTGGTCACAGATTATGGCTCTGATATAGGGGGAGAGGCAGCCCCTTGGAAATGGACAATCCTGTACACAGAATGGGTCAATGCCAGAGGATATACAGTGTGTACTAAGACACTGGCTTTTATTAACCTCTGTCCCATCCGCAGCCCCCACTTCTGCTGACATCATGTAAGGGAGGGGGTTTTCCCCTCTTCCAACATTATGGAATCCTCATGGTCCTCACGTCTCCGTGTGGGAGCATCCCATGCGGACGATATTGCCTTCATTTTTTTATATTATGATTTTAGCAGAAGGTGGATACCACACAAGGGGGATCTGTTATGTTCTGGGGGGCAGATATTAATTTGTGGCTCTTCCGTATGTCCTACGATTAAGCTGAAATATGTGAGATGTGCGTTATGGAATTTTGAGATCAGCCGTATGCCCGCCATATCTGGGGGACTTATGTATCTCGCAATATTAATACTTCCCCAACGGAGACAATACGGCTGCCCTAGCCTTTTGATCAGCAAAGCTATATTCCTGCACGAAACTTGTACTCCGCCCCTGGGTATACAGATTGTAGTCGGGGCGTCTCTGGCTACGCAGGGGGTCTTTGAAGAACTAGGGAGAGGTGTTGTAGTTAATTGAAAGGTACCTGTTAAATACCCCTAGCCAGGAAAATGTTTCCTGGCTGTTAATTTGGCAGGGCTCTGGAGGGGGGAGGGGGGTGGGCGGGAATCGCCCCTGATCCAGAGACCCTGAAAACATATCTGCTTATTATATTTTCCTGACACCTCCCCCTTCTTGACTGCGCTATGGAGGCAGGACCTCTCAGTACTCCTCCAAGCGCAGCTCCACAGTCTCGTGCTCTGCTTGGGCCCAACAGGGTGTGCTCTGGGCTCCGCGAGTTGCCCTGGCTGAGTACAGCACTGAGGTCCAGGCCCAACCTTCCCGGATCCCACGGTACACATTCAGTTTTGGTCTCGGAGACAGGAGTCTCTGTGGGGTCACTCGATAGCTCATGATCGGCCTCTGCTGGCAGGGCAGTCCGCACCCTCTGGCTAAGGGTAGCCAGAAGTGGTGTTAAGTCCCCAACTCTACAGGAGCCCTCTTGGACCTGTCCTGAGTCAGCGATTGGTTCCTTTAGCCCGTTGCAGGGTGAAGACCAAGAAGGCGGTGCATTGCCTGCATTGTGAATACTCAGTCGGCGGGTGACAGCAGCTACATAGGCTGTATTCCCGGGGGATAAAGACACCTTCCCATCATCCTGACTGGCTGGGGACCACACTTTCCTGTCACCCTGACAGGTTTGGGATATAGCTTTCTGATCACCCTGCCAAGCTGTGGGCAACGCGAGTCCCTCATCTTGACAGGTGGTGGGAGATTCTTTCCCGCCATGCAGACAGGGGGTGGGTACGTCTGTCCCATCCCTCTGACAGACAGTGGATCCAACTTTCCCATCATCCAGACAGGCGATGGGTACAACTTTCCCATCGTCTTGGCCAGCTGGGGAAAAACCCTCCTCAGTACGTTGGCATGTTATGGGTTCTGCTTCCCCCTCACGTTGACAAGTAGGGAGCATATCTTTCCTATCTCCCTGGCAGGTTATGGGGGTTGTCTGCCCCTCCGCCTGACAGGCAGTGAGCACCATCCTCTCCTCCTCCATACAGGCGAGGGGCACAGCTTTGCCATCATCCTGACCGGCTGTGAGAGGCACTTTCGCACTACCATGACAGGTTATGGGGTCGGCTTTTCCATCACCCTGACAGGCAGCGAACACAACTTTCCCATCGTCCGGGCAAGTCATGGGTACGACTGTCCCATCACCCTGTCCAGCCGGGGAAAACATTTCCCTCTCATCATATAGTACCGCAGAATCAGTGCTGACCATGGGGCAGCTACCACCGGCCATGTCACAGTCCGTCGTGACACTGACAAGCTGTATGTGACCACCTTCCTCATGGCCCCCATGCCTGCCTCCATCTACCTTAGCATGGACACTCACTACCTTGGTGAAATCCTCAGCAGCGTCACCTCGCAGCGCGACATGGTTGAGGTTCCCCGCACAATCATCCACTTTATTTTCATGCACAACATTAATAATCACCTTCTGTTCATCAATATTCGGGTCACATGACTTATCATAGACGCGTGCATCACATGACTTATTAACAACATTTGTATCACATGACTTATCAGATTGGGGAAGGTTGTCAGGGACGTATTGTGCCACCAACCGCCCCAAATCAGTCCCCAATAACACATTTGCTGGAACGTCTCTGGACACCCCCCACATCTTTCCATCCCCCTCCCAGCACCTCAGTCGAGGAAAACACGGGCCATTGGGAGAGATTGGCGAACACCCCCAACCCCAGTGACAGTCAGGGTCTTCCCCGGGATACGTTCACTAGGCAACACGAATTCCGGGCGGATGAGAGTTCGTTCTGCACCAATGTCCTCCAGCCCCTCCGTGATGGTGTCGCCCACGGTAACGGGCTGCCTGTTCTCACGGGCTCGACCACCCGTCTCAACCACGAACAGGACATTGGCACTAGGCCCTCGGGCCTCCGGTGTGGAGCTCCTCTTCTGCCTCTCTGGACAAGCAGAGCTCAGGTGTCCAGGCTGGTTGCAGGAAATACACCTGCGAGTGTCAGAGGTGGGCCGGGCACTGGTGGATGACACAGGACCTACGGGAGGTCGGCTGGTAGGGGCAGGGGTGGTCGTAGTTGTCATCTTACCCCCTTTCCAGCTGGCGGTGGACGGCTTCCGCACCCCCGATGCACGGTTGGCCTCATAGGTGTCAGCAATCTGTATGCTGTATTTGGTTCCCGGTCCATCACGAACTGTCGCACGTCCACAGGACACAGGGGTAGGAATTGGTCCTTTACCATCAGGTATGTTATCTGCTCACCAGTGGTGGCGGACAGTCCTTGGGACCATTGGTTAAAGTTGGTCCGGAGCCCATCCACAACGTCTCTGTTGCTGTCGTGTGGTCCACGCTGGAGGGTCCGGAACTTTTTGCAGTACATCTCTGGAATCAGCTGATACTTCCGTATTAGGGCCTGCTTTATGGCCTCATAGTCTCCACTCTGCCCTTGAGGGAGACTGGTAAACGCGTCCAGGGCCTTGCCTCGCAGACCTGGGGTTAAGTATCGTGCCCATTGTGCTGGGGGCAACTGGTACTGCAAGCAAGTCTTTTCATATCCCCTCAGAAAGGTGTCCAAGTCCGCGTCCTTTTCCATCACAGGATCGGTCCTGTGGATCACAGGATCGGTCGGTCGGGGCTTAAAACTGTTGGCATTATTGGACTCACCGTTCAGTGAGGAAGATGTCTGCTGCCGGGCTTGGAGGACCTTCAACTCATGGTCTCTCTGGGCCTGGCGCTCAGCTCTCTCGGCCTCTCGCTCGGCTCTCTCGGCCTCTCGCTCGGCTCTCTCGGCCTCTCGCTCGGCTCTCTCGGCCTCTCGCTCGGCTCTCTCGGCCTCTCGCTCGTCTGTCTCGGCCTCTCGCTCTGCTCTCTCGGCCTCTCGCTCGACTCTCTCTCGGCCTCTCGCTCTGCTCTCTCGGCCTCTCGCTCTGCTCTCTCGGCCTCTCGCTCTGCTCTCTCGGCCTCTCGCTCTGCTCTCTCGGCCTCTCGCTCTGCTCTCTCGGCCTCTCTCTCTGCTCTCTCGGCCTCTCTCTCGGCCTCTCTCTCTGCTCTCTCGGCCTCTCTCTCTGCTCTCTCGGCCTCTCTCTCTGCTCTCTCGGCCTCTCGCTCGACTCTCTCGGCCTCTCGCTCGACTCTCTCGGCCTCTCGCTCGACTCTCTCGGCCTCTCGCTCGACTCTCTCGGCCTCTCGCTCGACTCTCTCGGCCTCTCGCTCGACTCTCTCGGCCTCTCGCTCGACTCTCTCGGCCTCTCGCTCGACTCTCTCGGCCTCTCGCTCGACTCTCTCGGCCTCTCGCTCGACTCTCTCGGCCTCTCGCTCGACTCTCTCGGCCTCTCGCTCGACTCTCTCGGCCTCTCGCTCGACTCTCTCGGCCTCTCGCTCGACTCTCTCGGCCTCTCGCTCGACTCTCTCCTGAAATTGCTGAATGAGACTCCTCTGCCCCCCCCCCCCCCCCTCCGTCATCAGCAGCGAGTTGCTGTAGAGCTGACTGCAGGTAGGAGTCCATGTTGCCCCGATCACTGCTCTGGCTTGCAGTTGCAGAAGAGGCCCTGGCCGCAGTATCATCCAGGGCTTGGCTTGTCTCCCCGTCATCAGCACTGGGGGAACGGACTTGCTTTGCGTCCCATTGTAACAGTTCTTTAATGAGGTCCGGCTTGTTTTTGCCATTGACCTCAATCTGTATGGTCGTACAGATCAGTCTTCTTCGTCAGCTGGCTGTACCAGGCTTCGGTCAATGCAGCCATAATTGCCAAATAAAAGATAGGATAGAAAAACAAGAGAAGGGAGGGGGTAACTGCTACATGTACAGTATATTTAAACACGGAGTTCGATCCTCAAAAGTTTTTTAGTGAAATGGAGAAGAAGAACACGACTACTCTCTAGCGCCCCCTTAGTGTCAGGTCAATTTCGGAACTGCCGGACAATAAGTAAATGAGGCTGCTGAGCTAATAATGCCAAATATTGGAGGTCTCACAGCAAGGGTAAATGTATATATCACCGATTCCCGCTAATGGAATATATATATACCTCGGGACCCTTACTGATAGCACCCCAATAATCCTACACAACAATAATTCCGCTGCCACCACCGAAACTTAGTGCAGGAAGTTCGGACACCCATTACAGATAGCATAAGGCCCTTTTGGGTTTTGGATTCATAAAAATAGAGCATGAGGAAAGAAACTATTAAATTTTATATATGTAATCTGAAAATAGGCAGTGTTTACAAGAATATACACGAATTTACAAAAGGGAACAATACAAATACACTATACAATTACATAAGAATAAAAGGAAAAAATGAAAGATTACTACACCTGGTTACAGACTATGGCTCAGATATAGGGGGAGAGGCAGCCCCTTGTAAATGGACAATCCTATACACAGAATGTATATCCTCTGGCATTGACCCAGTGTGTACTAAGACACTGGCTTTTATTAACCTCTGTCCGACCCGCAGCCCTCACCTCTGCTGACATCAGGTAAGGGAGGGGGTTTTCCCCTCTTCCAACATTATGGAATCCTCATGGTCCTCATATCTCCAGGTGGGAGCATCCCACGCGGACGATATTACCTTCATTTTTTATATTATGATTTTAGCAGAAGGTGGATACCACACAAGGGGGATCTGGTATGTTCTGGGGGGCAGATATTAATTTGTGGCTCTTCCGTATGTCCTACGATTAAGCGGAAACGTGAGATGTGCGTTATGGAATTTTGAGATCAGCGGTATGCCCGCCATATCTGGGGGACATATGTACCTCGCAATATTAATACTTCCCCAACGGAGACAATACGGCTGCCCCAGCCCTTTGATCAGCAAAGCTATATTCCTGCAGGAAACATGTACTCTGCCCCTGTGTATACAGATTGTAGTCGGGGTGTCTCTGGCTACGCAGGGGGTCTTTGAAGAGCTGGGGAGGGGTGTTGGAGTTAATTGAAAGGCAGTGTTACATCTCCTGACAAGGAAATCGTTTCCTGGCTGTTAATTTGGCAGGGCTCTGAAGGAAGGGGGGGGGGGCGGGAATCACCCCTGATCCAGAGACCCTGAAAACATATCTGCTTATTATATTTTCATGACAGGCGGCATAGACGGTAAGTGTGTTCCCGCGGTGCCCATCCTGGAGGGGTGAGGGGGCAGTGTGCTGACTGCCCGCCCATGACGATGCCAGCTGTCACCTCCCTGGCTGTCATCCACAGGATACTGTTCCTAGGCAGTCCCCATGTATATATGTATATACTCATCCTGCACTTCTGCCCTCCACAGAGTCTGTGCCAAGTGACGCCCCTGAGGCCGGAGACAGAGAAGCGGACGGGCGAGCCGAGCCTGCGGTACTGTATAATAGATAGATCTATCAGGTTATATGCACCCCCAAAGGGATGACCCCCACTGCCCCAATACAGCTGCTGCACAACCTCATAATGCACCTCAGCTGCTGCACAACCTCATAATGCACCTCAGCTGCTGCACAACCTCATAATACACCTCAGCTGCTGCACAACCACATAATGCACCTCAGCTGCTGCACAACCTCACAATGCACCTCAGCTGCTGCACAACCTCACAATGCACCTCAGCTGCTGCACAACCTCATAATGCACCTCAGCTGCTGCAGAACCTCATAATGCACCTCAGCTGCTGCACAACCTCATAATGCACCTCAGCTGCTGCAGAACCTCATAATACACCTCAGCTGCTGCACAACCTCATAATGCACCTCAGCTGCTGCACAACCTCATAATACACCTCAGCTGCTGCACAACCTCATAATGCACCTCAGCTGCTGCACAACCTCACAATGCACCTCAGCTGCTGCACAACCTCATAATGCACCTCAGCTGCTGCACAACCTCACAATGCACCTCAGCTGCTGCACAACCTCACAATGCACCTCAGCTGCTGCACAACCTCACAATGCACCTCAGCTGGTGCACAACCTCACAATGCACCTCAGCTGGTGCACAACCTCACAATGCACCTCAGCTGCTGCACAACCTCACAATGCACCTCAGCTGCTGCACAACCTCATAATGCACCTCAGCTGCTGCAGAACCTCATAATACACCTCAGCTGCTGCACAACTTCATAATGCACCTCAGCTGCTGCACAACCTCATAATGCACCTCAGCTGCTGCACAACCTCATAATGCACCTCAGCTGCTGCACAACCTCATAATACACCTCAGCTGCTGCACAACCTCATAATGCACCTCAGCTGCTGCACAACCTCACAATGCACCTCAGCTGCTGCACAACCTCACAATGCACCTCAGCTGCTGCACAACCTCACAATGCACCTCAGCTGCTGCACAACCTCATAATGCACCTCAGCTGCTGCACAACCTCATAATACACCTCAGCTGCTGCACAACCTCATAATGCACCTCAGCTGCTGCACATCCTCACAATGCACCTCAGCTGCTGCACAACCTCACAATGCACCTCAGCTGCTGAACAACCTCACAATGCACCTCAGCTGCTGCACATCCTCACAATGCACCTCAGCTGCTGCACAACCTCATAATGCACCTCAGCTGCTGCACAACCTCACAATGCACCTCAGCTGCTGCACAACCTCACAATGCACCTCAGCTGCTGCACAACCTCATAATGCACCTCAGCTGCTGCACAACCTCATAATACACCTCAGCTGCTGCACAACCTCACAATGCACCTCAGCTGCTGCACAACCTCAGAATGCACCTCAGCTGCTGCACAACCTCATAATGCGCCTCAGCTGCTGCACAACCTCACAATGCGCCTCAGCTGCTGCACAACCTCACAATGCACCTCAGCTGCTGCACAACCTCATAATGCACCTCAGCTGCTGCACAACCTCACAATGCACCTCAGCTGCTGCACAACCTCATAATGCACCTCAGCTGCTGCACAACCTCCTCATTTCCCTTATACATGTCACCTCGTCCTCAGAGCGCTGCTGATGATGGGGCTGAGGGCGAGGAACTTCTCACCAGAAGCAGAAAAGAGCGAAAATTAACCAACCAGTTCAACTTCAGTGAGCGCGCGTCCCAGACATACAACAACCCCCAGCGGGTAAGGTGACGCTATAGGTGTGATGGGGGTGGGGAGCGCAGCACTGCACAGCACTGCGCGGTAACTACAGGTATCTAGGCACCCGCAGCATCATTGCGCTCTGTTCCAGGAAAGAGCGTCACAGACCGAACCTCCGCCACGGGCCACGTTCTCCGGCACCGCTAATCAGGTACTGGCAGGTGTGTGTGTGTGTGTGTGTGTGTGTGTGTGCGTGCGGACAGTGTGCTGGCTGCCCCGCAGGATGGTACTGACTGTGTGTGTGTGTGTGTGTGTGTGTGTGTGTGGACAGTGTGCTGGCTGCCCCGCGGGATGGTACTGACAGTGTTTGTGGACAGTGTGCTGGCTGCACCATGGGATAGTACTGACTGTGTGCGCGGACAGTGTGTTGGCTGCACCGTGGGATGGTACGGACTGTGTGTGTGGACAGTGTGCTGGCTGCCCCGCGGGAAGGTACTGACGGTGTGTGTGGAC
Source organism: Anomaloglossus baeobatrachus (assembly GCF_048569485.1). NCBI lineage: Eukaryota > Metazoa > Chordata > Amphibia > Anura > Aromobatidae > Anomaloglossus > Anomaloglossus baeobatrachus. Next base: position 960,911,258 of record NC_134353.1, read on the forward strand.
AGTGTGCTGGCTGCACCGCGGGATAGTACTGACTGTGTGCGCGGACAGTGTGCTGGCTGCACCGCGGGATAGTACTGACTGTGTGCGCGGACAGTGTGCTGGCTGCCCCGCAGGATGGTACTGACTGTGTGTGTGGACAGTGTGCTGGCTGCACTGCGGGATGGTACTGACGGTGTGCGGGGACAGTGTGCTGGCTGCCCCCGGGATGGTACTGACTGTGAGTGTGGACAGTGTGCTGGCTGTCCCGCGGGATGGTACTGACTGTGTGCGGGGACAGTGTGCTGGCTGCCCCGGGATGGTACTGACTGTGTGTGTGGACAGTGTGCTGGGTGCCCCGCGGGATGGTACTGACTGTGTGCGCGGACAGTGTGCTGGCTGCACCGCTAATCAGGTACTGGCGGGTGTGTGTGTGCGGACAGTGTGCTGGCTGCACCGCAGGATGGTACTGACTGTGTGCGCGGACAGTGTGCTGGCTGCACCGCAGGATGGTACTGACTGTGTGCGCGGACAGTGTGCTGGCTGCACCGCGGGATGGTACTGACTGTGTGCGCGGACAGTGTGCTGGCTGCACCGCGGGATGGTACTGACTGTGTGCGGGGACAGTGTGCTGGCTGCCCCGCGGGATGGTACTGACAGTGTGTATGGACAGTGTGCTGGCTGCCCCGCGGGATGGTACTGACTGTGTGCGCGGACAGTGTGCTGGCTGCCCCGCGGGAAGGTACTGACGGTGTGCGTGGACAGTGTGCTGGCTGCCCCGCGGGATGGTACTGACTGTGTGCGCGGACAGTGTGCTGGCTGCACCACGGGATGGTACTGACTGTGTGCGCGGACAGTGTGCTGGCTTCATCGCGGGATGGTATGGGCGGTGTGTGCGCGGGGCAAAAGTCATCGCCGCTCCTCCATCTTTCAGTGGGAGATCTATGACGCGTACATTGCGGAGCTGCAGAAACAGGAGAAGCTGAAGGAGAAGCAGAAGGCCCCCGCCTCCAAGAAGGAGGACGAGCTCCAGTCCAGGCGGAAGGTGCCCACCTCCGAGTCACAGGTGAGACCCTCATGGACCCCCGTAACAGGATAAGGGTCCTCCTCCCCGAGTCCTGTGACCCCCGTACAACCGAATTGTCTCCATGTCTTTACTGGTGCAGAGCGATGACATCACCAAGGTGGAGAAATCCAGCAAAATCATGGAGCGGATGGTGAACCAGAACACCTACGATGACGTCACGCAAGGTAAGAAGCGCGAGCTGTACTGCACGGAGACTGCACACTGGCGGGGGGCCGCACTGCTCGAGGGGGCTGGGGGGGGGTTACACACTGCTCGGGGGGGGGGGGGGGTTACACACTGCCTGGGGGGGCCGCACTGCTCGGGCGGGGGTACACACTGCTCGGGTAGGGGGGTACACACTGCTCGGGTAGGGGGGTACACACTGCTCGGGGGGGGGTTACACACTGCCCAGGAGGGGGGGCCACACTGCTCGGGGGGGCCACACTGCTCGGGGGACAGTCTTCTCCCCAGATCTCTCCCCACGTGTGAGATCTGTCACTCAGGGGTGTGGGCAGGGCAAAGCCGTCGGGGACCGGCCTCTTGGACTAGTCACCTGAGCTGCGTGGTCCACGGATGGCTGAGGAATGTATGTGTCCTCTGTGGTGCTGCAGAAGTCTCTGCTCCTCTGCTCCTCTGCTTCTCAACTGCTACACTTTCTTAAACTTAATTTTTTAAGACTTTTTAATAACCTCCGCACAGGATACACACAAGACTTTCTTATATGGATGTCACAGCACACCTTCTCCTCCCGTACAATGACCTCTGCGCAGGGTACCCACAACACTCTCCTACAGGAGATGTCACCGCTCACCTCCTCCTGTACAATGACATCCGCACAGGATACCCACAACACTTTCCTTTATGGATGTCACAGCTCACCTCCTCCTCCTGTACAATGGCCTCTACACAGGATGCCCACAATGCTCTCCCGCCAGATCTCAGGAGGAGGAGGTTTCTGGTGGTCTGGTGTGCTATTTTTTTGCGTGCCCCCCATCCTTTGCGTGCCCCCCATCCTTTGCGTGCCCCCCATCCTTTGCGTGCCCCCCATCCTTTGCGTGCCCCCCATCCTTTGCGCGCCCCCATCCTTTGCGCGCCCCCATCCTTTGCGCGCCCCCATCCTTTGCGCGCCCCCATCCTTTGCGTGCCCCCATCCTTTGCGTGCCCCGCTCCCCTCGGCCGTGCCCCTCGGTGACTTTTCTGCCCTCTCATTTCCAGACTTTAAGTACTTTGAGGATGTGGCGGACGAGTTTCGGGAGCAGGAGGGGACGCTGCTGCCGCTGTGGAGGTTCCAGTACGAGAAGGCCAAACGCCTGGCGGTGACTGCCCTCTGCTGGTGAGTGTGTGCAGAGCGGGGGGCACAGCTCCTCCCATGTAGCGGTGTGTGGCCATCGGGCTGATTAATGCCGGGGGGGGGGGGGGGGCTGTAACAGCGGGAATTCAGGATGGACCCACCCGTGTGTGTTCTGCGCGGTTTGGGCAGTGGGCGCACAGGCACCGCTCTGAGATTTTGGGGAATATTGCAGGAAATGCTGCAGTGTCTCTATAATCTCACTCGCACTGCTGCAGAACCTCTTCTTTTTACAGAAGTGAAAGTTTCTTCTGCATCACTGATTCATAGATATGATCTTGGCTTTACAAGAAGTTCTGCAGCAGCTGGGATGGTGCCCTGCGGATCCTCAGCGTTCCCGGTGTCGTGCCTGTGCAGCGCTTACCCCCAGGGCTTGCTGCACCGCATAATGGCACCGATGGAATGGCACAGAAACTCCTACAACCGAGTGTACGCAGATCCCCAGGTGAAACCCCCAAAATGAATCTGACACCAGGCCAGCCCCCTAAAATGAATCTGACCCCAGACCAGCCCCCTAAAATGAATCTGACCCCAGACCAGCCCCCTAAAATGAATCTGACCCCAGGCCAGCCCCCTAAAATGAATCTGACCCCAGGCCAGCCCCCTAAAATGAATCTGACCCCAGACCAGCCCCCTAAAATGAATCTGACCCCAGACCAGCCCCCTAAAATGAATCTGACCCCAGGCCAGCCCCCTAAAATGAATCTGACCCCAGGCCAGCCCCCTAAAATGAATCTGACCCCAGGCCAGCCCCCTAAAATGAATCTGACCCCAGGCCAGCCCCCTAAAATGAATCTGACCGCAGGCCAGCCCCCTAAAATGAATCTGACCCCAGGCCAGCCCCCTAAAATGAATCTGACCCCAGACCAGCCCCCTAAAATGAATCTGACCCCAGGCCAGCCCCCTAAAATGAATCTGACCCCAGACCAGCCCGCTAAAATGAATCTGACCCCAGACCAGCCCCCTAAAATGATCTGACCCCAGACCAGCCCCCTAAAATGAATCTGACCCCAGGCCAGCCCCCTAAAATGAATCTGACCCCAGACCAGCCCCCTAAAATGAATCTGACCCAGACCAGCCCCCTAAAATGAATCTGACCCAGACCAGCCCCCTAAAATGAATCTGACCCAGGCCAGCCCCCTAAAATGAATCTGACCCCAGACCAGCCCCCTAAAATGAATCTGACCCAGACCAGCCCCCTAAAATTAATCTGACCCCAGACCAGCCCTCTAAAATGAATCTGACCCCCAGACCAGCCCCTGTAAGTGATATCAGACCCCAGACCAGCCCCCTAAAATGAATCTGACCCCAGACCAGCCCCCTAAATGGAGTCTGACCCCCAGGCCTTCCCCCTAAATGGAGTCTGACCCCCAGGCCTTCCCCCTAAATGGAATCTGACCCCCAGGCCATCCCCCTAAATGGAATCTGACCCCAGACCAGCCCCCTAAAATGATCTGACCCCAGACCAGCCCCCTAAAATGAATCTGACCGCAGGCCAGCCCCCTAAAATGAATCTGACCGCAGGCCAGCCCCCTAAAATGAATCTGACCGCAGGCCAGCCCCCTAAAATGAATCTGACCGCAGGCCAGCCCCCTAAAATGAATCTGACCCCAGACCAGCCCCCTAAAATGAATCTGACCCCAGACCAGCCCCGTAAAATGAATCTGACCCCAGACCAGCCCCCTAAAATGAATCTGACCCCAGGCCAGCCCCCTAAAATGAATCTGACCCCAGACCAGCCCCCTAAAATGAATCTGACCCCAGACCAGCCCCCTAAAATGAATCTGACCCAGACCAGCCCCCTAAAATGAATCTGACCCAGACCAGCCCCCTAAAATGAATCTGACCCCAAACCAGCCCTCTAAAATGAATCTGACCCCCAGACCAGCCCCTGTAAGTGATATCAGACCCCAGACCAGCCCCCTAAAATGAATCTGACCCCAGACCAGCCCCCTAAATGGAATCTGACCCCCAGGCCTTCCCCCTAAATGGAATCTGACCCCCAGGCCATCCCCCTAAATGGAATCTGACCCCAGACCAGCCCCCTAAAATGATCTGACCCCAGACCAGCCCCCTAAAATGAATCTGACCCCAGGCCAGCCCCCTAAAATGAATCTGACCCCAGACCAGCCCCCTAAAATGAATCTGACCCAGACCAGCCCCCTAAAATGAATCTGACCCAGACCAGCCCCCTAAAATGAATCTGACCCCAAACCAGCCCTCTAAAATGAATCTGACCCCCAGACCAGCCCCTGTAAGTGATATCAGACCCCAGACCAGCCCCCTAAATGGAATCTGACCCCCAGGCCATCCCCCTAAATGGAATCTGACCCCCAGGCCATCCCCCTAAATGGAATCTGACCCCCAGGCCATCCCCCTAAATGGAATCTGACCCCCAGGCCATCCCCCTAAATGGAATCTGACCCCCAGGCCATCCCCCTAAATGGAATCTGACCCCCAGGCCATCCCCCTAAATGGAATCTGACCCCCAGGCCATCCCCCTAAATGGAATCTGACCCCCAGGCCATCCCCCTAAATGGAATCTGACCCCCAGGCCATCCCCCTAAATGGAATCTGACCCCCAGGCCATCCCCCTAAATGGAATCTGACCCCCAGGCCATCCCCCTAAATGGAATCTGACCCCCAGGCCATCCCCCTAAATGGAATCTGACCCCCAGGCCATCCCCCTAAATGGAATCTGACCCCCAGGCCATCCCCCTAAATGGAATCTGACCCCCAGGCCATCCCCCTAAATGGAATCTGACCCCCAGGCCATCCCCCTAAATGGAATCTGACCCCCAGGCCATCCCCCTAAATGGAATCTGACCCCCAGGCCATCCCCCTAAATGGAATCTGACCCCCAGGCCATCCCCCTAAATGGAATCTGACCCCCAGGCCATCCCCCTAAATGGAATCTGACCCCCAGGCCATCCCCCTAAATGGAATCTGACCCCCAGGCCATCCCCCTAAATGGAATCTGACCCCCAGGCCATCCCCCTAAATGGAATCTGACCCCCAGGCCATCCCCCTAAATGGAATCTGACCCCCAGGCCACCCCCCTAAATGGAATCTGACCCCCCAGGCCATCCCCCTAAATGGAATCTGACCCCCAGGCCATCCCCCTAAATGGAATCTGACCCCCAGGCCATCCCCCTAAATGGAATCTGACCCCCAGGCCATCCCCCTAAATGGAATCTGACCCCCAGGCCATCCCCCTAAATGGAATCTGACCCCCAGGCCATCCCCCTAAATGGAATCTGACCCCCAGGCCATCCCCCTAAATGGAATCTGACCCCCAGGCCATCCCCCTAAATGGAATCTGACCCCCAGGCCATCCCCCTAAATGGAATCTGACCCCCAGGCCATCCCCCTAAATGGAATCTGACCCCCAGGCCATCCCCCTAAATGGAATCTGACCCCCAGGCCATCCCCCTAAATGGAATCTGACCCCCAGGCCATCCCCCTAAATGGAATCTGACCCCCAGGCCATCCCCCTAAATGGAATCTGACCCCCAGGCCATCCCCCTAAATGGAATCTGACCCCCCAGGCCAGCCCCCTAAATGGAATCTGACCCCCCAGGCCAGCCCCCTAAAATGAATCTGACCCCCAGGCCAGCCCCCTAAAATGAGTCTGACCCCCCAGGCCAGCCCCCTAAAATGAATCTGACCCCCAGGCCAGCCCCCTAAATGGAATCTGACCCCCAGACCAGCCCCCTTGAGTGATATCAGAACCCAGACCAGGACACTACAGTCAGTCCAGTGTGCTGTGGTCCCATTTTGGACTGAGCACGTGAGATGCCGCCACATTGCAGTCACTGTCAGGTTATAAGGCCTGGCATCCAGCAGGGGGCAGCGGTGCTGTGATGGGCAGCGGTGCTGTGATGGGCAGCGGTGCTGTGATGGGCAGCGGTGCTGTGATGGGCAGCGGTGCTGTGATGGGCAGCGGTGCTGTGATGGGCTGCAGCCTGATCGCTAACAGTCAGAAAGCCGCTGACAGTCCTAGGTCTGAGGTCACAGAAGCCACCATCTCTCCAGTGTCAGGACGGCATTAACCCTTCCATCCCCTGCGCTGATCCTCTTCTCTCCTCACAGGAACCACAAGTACAAGGATCTGTTTGCTGTGGGACATGGATCATGTAAGTTACACTAATGGCGGGTGATGTACGGGTGTTATGGGGTCTCTCTGGCACTGTTGTGGGGGGTCTCTCTGGCACTGTTATGGGGTCTCTCTGGCAGTGTTGTGGGGGTCTCTCTGGCAGTGTTGTGGGGGTCTCTCTGGCAGTGTTGTGGGGGTCTCTCTGGCAGTGTTATGGGGTCTGTCTCTGGCAGTGTTATGGGGTCTCTCTGGCAGTGTTATGGGGTCTCTCTGGCAGTGTTGTGGGGTCTCTCTGGCAGTGTTATGGGGTCTCTGGCACTGTTGTGGGGGGTGTCTCTGGCAGTGTTGTGGGGTGTCTCTGGCAGTGTTGTGGGGGTCTCTCTGGCAGTGTTGTGGGGGTCTCTCTGGCAGTGTTGTGGGGGTCTCTCTGGCAGTGTTGTGGGGGTCTCTCTGGCAGTGTTGTGGGGGTCTCTCTGGCAGTGTTGTGGGGGTCTCTCTGGCAGTGTTATGGGGTCTGTCTCTGGCAGTGTTATGGGGTCTGTCTCTGGCAGTGTTATGGGGTCTCTCTGGCAGTGTTGTGGGGTCTCTCTGGCAGTGTTATGGGGTCTCTGGCACTGTTGTGGGGGGTGTCTCTGGCAGTGTTGTGGGGTGTCTCTGGCAGTGTTGTGGGGGTCTCTCTGGCAGTGTTGTGGGGGTCTCTCTGGCAGTGTTGTGGGGGTCTCTCTGGCAGTGTTGTGGGGGTCTCTCTGGCAGTGTTGTGGGGGTCTCTCTGGCAGTGTTGTGGGGGTCTCTCTGGCAGTGTTATGGGGTCTCTGGCACTGTTGTGTGGGGTGTCTCTGGCACTGTTATGGGGTCTCTCTGGCAGTGTTGTGGGGTCTCTCTGGCAGTGTTATGGGGTCTCTGGCACTGTTGTGGGGGGTGTCTCTGGCAGTGTTATGGGGTCTCTGGCACTGTTGTGGGGGGTGTCTCTGGCAGTGTTGTGGGGTGTCTCTGGCAGTGTTGTGGGGTGTCTCTGGCAGTGTTGTGGGGGTCTCTCTGGCAGTGTTGTGGGGTCTCTGGCACTGTTGTGGGGTGTCTCTGGCAGTGTTGTGGGGTGTCTCTGGCACTGTTGTGGGGTGTCTCTGGCAGTGTTGTGGGGATCTCTCTGGCAGTGTTGTGGGGTCTCTCTGGCAGTGTTGTGGGGTCTCTCTGGCAGTGTTGTGGGGTCTCTGGCAGTGTTGTGGGGTCTCTGGCAGTGTTGTGGGGTGTCTCTGGCAGTGTTGTGGGGTCTCTGGCAGTGTTGTGGGGTCTCTGGCAGTGTTGTGGGGTCTCTGGCAGTGTTGTGCGGATCTCTCTGGCAGTGTTATGGGGTCTCTGGCAGTGTTGTGGGGTCTCTGGCAGTGTTGTGGGGTCTCTGGCAGTGTTGTGGGGTCTCTGGCAGTGTTGTGCGGGTCTCTGGCAGTGTTGTGGGGGTGTCTCTGGCAGTGTTGTGGGGGTGTCTCCTGCAGTGTTGTGGGGGTGTCTCTGGCAGTGTTGTGGGGGTCTCTCTGGCAGTGTTGTGCGGGTCTCTCTGGCAGTGTTGTGGGGTCTCTCTGGCAGTGTTGTGCGGGTCTCTCTGGCAGTGTTGTGGGGTCTCTCTGGCAGTGTTGTGGGGTCTCTCTGGCAGTGTTGTGGGGTCTCTCTGGCAGTGTTGTGGGGGTCTCTCTGGCAGTGTTTTGGGGGTCTCTCTGGCAGTGTTGTGCGGGTCTCTCTGGCAGTGTTGTGGGGTCTCTCTGGCAGTGTTGTGGGGTCTCTGGCACTGTTGTGGGGTGTCTCTGGCAGTGTTGTGGGGGTCTCTCTGGCAGTGTTGTGGGGTCTCTCTGGCAGTGTTGTGGGGTCTCTCTGGCAGTGTTGTGGGGTCTCTCTGGCAGTGTTGTGGGGTCTCTCTGGCAGTGTTGTGGGGTCTCTCTGGCAGTGTTGTGGGGGTCTCTCTGGCAGTGTTGTGGGGGTCTCTCTGGCAGTGTTGTGGGGGTCTCTCTGGCAGTGTTGTGGGGGTCTCTCTGGCAGTGTTGTGGGGGTCTCTCTGGCAGTGTTGTGGGGGTCTCTCTGGCAGTGTTGTGGGGGTCTCTCTGGCAGTGTTGTGGGGTCTCTCTGGCAGTGTTGTGGGGTCTCTCTGGCAGTGTTGTGGGGTCTCTCTGGCAGTGTTGTGGGGGTCTCTCTGGCAGTGTTGTGCGGGTCTCTGGCAGTGTTGTGGGGGTCTCTCTGGCAGTGTTGTGGGGGTGTCTCTGGCAGTGTTGTGGGGGTCTCTCTGGCAGTGTTGTGGGGTCTCTCTGGCAGTGTTGTGCGGGTCTCTGGCAGTGTTGTGGGGGTCTCTCTGGCAGTGTTGTGCGGGTCTCTCGCAGTGTTGTGGGGTCTCTCTGGCAGTGTTGTGGGGTCTCTCTGGCAGTGTTGTGGGGTCTCTGGCACTGTTGTGGGGTCAGTGTGTTATTATTCTGGAGCCCTCCCCATATACTGCCCTGTATCACTAGGGGCCATTAGTGATAGGGGGCTGCACTGTGGGTTGTCGCTGGAGCAGCCTCATGTTGGGGTCACCCTCCAGTCTCCGGTATTGGAGCATAGCCCTGCTCCGCTGCCCCCCGCCCATGCTGCCGCCCCCGCCCGCGTCTTCTCCAGCAGCGGAGGATGATCGGGCACTGAACCATGAGGCGGCGTCGGATCCGCTCAGCATCCAGTGCTTACACGCAGTGATCACATCAGCGCTCCATACTGCGGAGGCGTCCGCCGTGCCCTGTAACAGCAGAATCCCCCCTGTGTGCGAGCGGGCTGCTGCATGTGTATATACCGTATACCGCTGCAGTACCCACACACCACCACAGGGTGGCACTGCTGTCTAGCCTGAATTACTGGTCCTGGGGGTGGCGTAGAGGTCAGCACTGGGCTGCCGCTCCTCAGGGGTGGGGTTTCTAGAGAGACCTCTGCATTGGCTCCTCCCATCTTTGTCTCGTCCAATCATTCCCTTCTCTGTCACTGCAGATGACTTCATGAAGCAGACGCGGGGGCTGCTGCTCCTCTACTCCCTGAAGAGCCCCTCGTACCCGGAGTACATCTTCAATACGGAGAGCGGCATCCTGTGCCTGGACTTCCACAGAGACCACCCCTACCTGGTGGCCGCGGGCTTCTACGATGGGAACGTGGCCATATTCAGCCTGAAGTCCGACTCTCCACAGCCCAAGTGCATGAGCTCCGCCAAGTCCGGCAAGCACACCGACCCCGTGTGGCAGGTGAGAGCCCGCCCCCCCAAAACACGAGCCGGCCACCCCAAACTACGAGTCGGCCGCCCCGAAACACGAGCCCGCCACCCCCGAAACACGAGCCGGCCGCCCCGAAACACGAGCCGGCCGCCCCGAAACACGAGCCGGCCGCCCCGAAACACGAGCCTAGTGGTGGCTGCAGACAGGATCTTATCATGTATCTCTGTATACAGGAGCTCCCCCTAGTGGTGGCTGCAGACAGGATCTTATCATGTATCTCTGTATACAGGGAGCTCCCCCTAGTGGTGGCTGCAGACAGGATCTTATCATGTATCTCTGTATACAGGGAGCTCCCCCTAGTGGTTGCTGCAGACAGGATCTTATCATGTATCTCTGTATACAGGGAGCTCCCCCTAGTGGTGGCTGCAGACAGGATCTTATCATGTATCTCTGTATACAGGGAGCTCCCCCTAGTGGTTGCTGCAGACAGGATCTTATCATGTATCTCTGTATACAGGGAGCTCCCCCTAGTGGTGGCTGCAGACAGGATCTTATCATGTATCTCTGTATACAGGGAGCTCCCCCTAGTGGTGGCTGCAGACAGGATCTTATCATGTATCTCTGTATACAGGGAGCTCTCCCTAGTGGTGGCTGCAGACAGGATCTTATCATGTATCTCTGTATACAGGGAGCTCCCCCTAGTGGTGACTGCAGACAGGATCTTATCATGTATCTCTGTATACAGGGAGCTCCCCCTAGTGGTGACTGCAGACAGGATCTTATCATGTATCTCTGTATACAGGGAGCTCCCCCTAGTGGTGGCTGCAGACTGGATCTTATCATGTATCTCTGTATACAGGGAGCTCCCCCTAGTGGTGACTGCAGACAGGATCTTATCATGTATCTCTGTATACAGGGAGCTCCCCCTAGTGGTGGCTGCAGACTGGATCTTATCATGTATCTCTGTATACAGGGAGCTCCCCCTAGTGGTGACTGCAGACAGGATCTTATCATGTATCTCTGTATACAGGAGCTCCCCCTAGTGGTGGCTGCAGACAGGATCTTATCATGTATCTCTGTATACAGGGAGCTCCCCCTAGTGGTTGCTGCAGACAGGATCTTATCATGTATCTCTGTATACAGGGAGCTCCCCCTAGTGGTGGCTGCAGACAGGATCTTATCATGTATCTCTGTATACAGGGAGCTCCCCCTAGTGGTGGCTGCAGACAGGATCTTATCATGTATCTCTGTATACAGGGAGCTCCCCCTAGTGGTGGCTGCAGACAGGATCTTATCATGTATCTCTGTATACAGGGAGCTCCCCCTAGTGGTGGCTGCAGACAGGATCTTATCATGTATCTCTGTATACAGGAGCTCCCCCTAGTGGTGGCTGCAGACAGGATCTTATCATGTATCTCTGTATACAGGGAGCTCCCCCTAGTGGTGGCTGCAGACAGGATCTTATCATGTATCTCTGTATACAGGAGCTCCCCCTAGTGGTGGCTGCAGACAGGATCTTATCATGTATCTCTGTATACAGGAGCTCCCCCTAGTGGTGGCTGCAGACAGGATCTTATCATGTATCTCTGTATACAGGGAGCTCCCCCTAGTGGTGGCTGCAGACAGGATCTTATCATGTATCTCTGTATACAGGGAGCTCCCCCTAGTGGTGGCTGCAGACAGGATCTTATCATGTATCTCTGTATACAGGGAGCTCCCCCTAGTGGTGGCTGCAGACAGGATCTTATCATGTATCTCTGTATACAGGGAGCTCCCCCTAGTGGTGGCTGCAGACAGGATCTTATCATGTATCTCTGTATACAGGGAGCTCCCCCTAGTGGTGGCTGCAGACAGGATCTTATCATGTATCTCTGTATACAGGGAGCTCCCCCTAGTGGTGGCTGCAGACAGGATCTTATCATGTATCTCTGTATACAGGGAGCTCCCCCTAGTGGTGGCTGCAGACAGGATCTTATCATGTATCTCTGTATACAGGAGCTCCCCCTAGTGGTGGCTGCAGACAGGATCTTATCATGTATCTCTGTATACAGGAGCTCCCCCTAGTGGTGGCTGCAGACAGGATCTTATCATGTATCTCTGTATACAGGGAGCTCCCTCTAGTGGTGGCTGCAGACAGGATCTTATCATGTACCTCTGTATACAGGGAGCTCCCCCTAGTGGTGACTGCAGACAGGATCTTATCATGTATCTCTGTATACAGGGAGCTCCCCCCCCTAGTGGTGGATGCAGACAGGGTCTTATCATGTATCTCTGTATACAGGGAGCTCCCTCTAGTGGTGGCTGCAGACAGGATCTTATCATGTACCTCTGTATACAGGGAGCTCCCCCTAGTGGTGACTGCAGACAGGATCTTATCATGTATCTCTGTATACAGGGAGCTCCCCCCCCTAGTGGTGGATGCAGACAGGGTCTTATCATGTATCTCTGTATACAGGGAGCTCCCCCTAGTGGTGGCTGCAGATAGGATCTTATCATGTATCGCTGTATACAGGGAGCTCCCCCTAGTGGTGACTGCAGACAGGATCTTATCATATATCTCTGTATACAGGGAGCTCCCCCTAGTGGTGACTGCAGACAGGATCTTATCATGTATCTCTGTATACAGGGAGCTCCCCCTAGTGGTGGCTGCAGACAGGATCTTATCATGTATCTCTGTATACAGGGAGCTCCCCCTAGTGGTGGCTGCAGACAGGATCATCATGTATCTCTGTATACAGGGAGCTCCCCCTAGTGGTGACTGCAGACAGGATCTTATCATGTATCTCTGTATACAGGGAGCTCCCCCTAGTGGTGGCTGCAGACAGGATCTTATCATGTATCTCTGTATACAGGGAGCTCCCCCTAGTGGTGGCTGCAGACAGGATCTTATCATGTATCTCTGTATACAGGGAGCTCCCCCTAGTGGTGACTGCAGACGGGATCTTATCATGTATCTCTGTATACAGGGAGCTCCCTCTAGTGGTGGCTGCAGACGGGATCTTATCATGTATCTCTGTATACAGGGAGCTCCCCCTAGTGGTGACTGCAGATGGGATCTTATCATGTGTCTCTGTATACAGGGAGCTCCCCCTAGTGGTGGCTGCAGACAGGATCTTATCATGTGTCTCTGTATACAGGGAGCTCCCCCTAGTGGTGGCTGCAGACAGGATCTTATCATGTGTCTCTGTATACAGGGAGCTCCCCCTAGTGGTGACTGCAGACAGGATCTTATCATGTATCTCTGTATACAGGGAGCTCCCCCTAGTGGTGGCTGCAGACAGGATCTTATCATGTATCTCTGTATACAGGTAGCTCCCCCTAGTGGTGGCTGCAGACAGGATCTTATCATGTATCTCTGTATACAGGGAGCTCCCCCTAGTGGTGGCTGCAGACAGGATCTTATCATGTATCTCTGTATACAGGGAACTCCCCCTAGTGGTGGCTGCAGACAGGATCTTATCATGTATCTCTGTATACAGGGAGCTCCCCCTAGTGGTGACTGCAGACAGGATCTTATCATGTATCTCTGTATACAGGGAGCTCCCCCTAGTGGTGGCTGCAGACAGGATCTTATCATGTATCTCTGTATACAGGGAGGTCCCCCTAGTGGTGACTGCAGACAGGATCTTATCATGTATCTCTGTATACAGGGAGCTCCCCCTAGTGGTGGCTGCAGACAGGATCTTATCATGTATCTCTGTATACAGGGAGCTCCCCCTAGTGGTTACTGCAGACAGGATCTTATGTATCTCTGTATACAGGAAGCTCCCCCTAGTGGTGGCTGCAGACAGGCTCTTATCATGTATCTCTGTATACAGGGAGCTCCCCCTAGTGGTGGCTGCAGACAGGATCTTATCATGTATCTCTGTATACAGGGAGCTCCCCCTAGTGGTGGCTGCAGACAGGATCTTATCATGTATCTCTGTATACAGGGAGCTCCCCCTAGTGGTGGCTGCAGACAGGATCTTATCATGTATCTCTGTATACAGGGAGCTCCCCCTAGTGGTGGCTGCAGACAGGATCTTATCATGTATCTCTGTATACAGGGAGCGCCCCCTAGTGGTGGCTGCAGACAGGATCTTATCATGTATCTCTGTATACAGGGAGCTCCCCCTAGTGGTGGCTGCAGACAGGATCTTATCATGTATCTCTGTATACAGAGAGCTCCCCCTAGTGGTGGCTGCAGACAGGATCTTATCATGTATCTCTGTATACAGAGAGCTCCCCCTAGTGGTGGCTGAAGACAGGATCTTATCATGTATCTCTGTATACAGGGAGCTCCCCCTAGTGGTGACTGCAGACAGGATCTTATCATGTGTCTCTGTATACAGGGAGCTCCCCCTAGTGGTGGCTGCAGACAGGATCTTATGTATCTCTGTATACAGGGAGCTCCCCCTAGTGGTGGCTGCAGACAGGATCTTATCATGTATCTCTGTATACAGGGAGCTCCCCCTAGTGGTGGCTGCAGACAGGATCTTATCATGTATCTCTGTATACAGGGAGCTCCCCCTAGTGGTGACTGCAGACAGGATCTTATCATGTATCTCTGTATACAGGTAGCTCCCCCTAGTGGTGTCTGCAGACAGGATCTTATCATGTATCTCTGTATACAGGTAGCTCCCCCTAGTGGTGGCTGCAGACAGAATCTTATCATGTATCTCTGTATACAGGGAGCTCCCCCTAGTGGTGACTGCAGACAGGATCTTATCATGTATCTCTGTATACAGGTAGCTCCCCCTAGTGGTGTCTGCAGACAGGATCTTATCATGTATCTCTGTATACAGGGAGCTCCCTCTAGTGGTGACTGCAGACAGGATCTTATCATGTGTCTCTGTATACAGGGAGCTCCCCCTAGTGGTGACTGCAGACAGGATCTTATCATGTATCTCTGTATACAGGGAGCTCCCCCTAGTGGTGACTGCAGACAGGATCTTATCATGTATCTCTGTATACAGGGAGCTCCCCCTAGTGGTGGCTGCAGACAGGATCTTATCATGTATCTCTGTATACAGAGAGCTCCCCCTAGTGGTGGCTGCAGACAGGATCTTATCCGTTGTTGTTTCTTTACCCCTTTCCTTAGTATTGAGCAGCAGAGATATTAGGGCCAGTGAGCCCTGTAGTAGTGGGGTATTAGGTGTGAGACCTGTAGTGGCTGCACATGACCTGACAGACCAGGCACATATTCTCATTGGTTTTGTGAACCCTGCTCTGGTTAGGGGGAGTAGCGCGTCATTTTGGGTTCACGCTGGGTTATTGTGTACATGGCTGCAGTTTGTGTTGTGGCCACTGGGTGGCGCTCAGAGATGATACTATCCTGTAGTCGCTGTTCGGGAGGCCGGGGCGCAGCGCTCTCTGGATCTGATTATCCACAGGTTCCGGTTCTGGTACTGTCCCTCGCTGGTGAGGACGTGTCCCCTCCGGATGAGGACGTGTCCCCTCCGGATGAGGACGTGTCCCCTCCGGATGAGGACGTGTCCCCTCCGGATGAGGACGTGTCCCCTCCGGATGAGGACGTGTCCCCTCCGGATGAGGACGTGTCCCCTCCGGATGAGGACGTGTCCCCTCCGGATGAGGACGTGTCCCCTCCGGATGAGGACGTGTCCCCTCCGGATGAGGACGTGTCCCCTCCGGATGAGGACGTGTCCCCTCCGGATGAGGACGTGTCCCCTCCGGATGAGGACGTGTCCCCTCCGGATGAGGACGTGTCCCCTCCGGATGAGGACGTGTCCCCTCCACATGAGCCGCATTGTCACACATTTCTCACGCTCAGTGGCTTCTGGTTGTTAAATATGGGATAGATGCTCCCGGGGCTCCAGCTTTATTAGAGTCTGCGAGGCACAGGACCTGTGTGCAAAAGTATGTGCGCCCCCCGTCCCCCAGGGGTAATGTGGTGATGTGTTCTGAGTGTTCTCTTTCTCGGTGATAATATATACTCATACTAGGGAGCAGCCCCCCCCCCCTCTATCCTGGGCAGATTATCTATGGGGGTGTTAATACTTCTTCTGCACTGCTCCTCTGGCGGTCTCGGGGATATAGCGGTTATCTCCTGTGTGGGTGATGGCGGCCGCGCTGATTACTATGCGCTCTGCATGCTCACAGCCGTTGATTGGTAATTTCAGTTAATGTTCTGGCGGTTTATGGCGGCTGAGATAACGCTGTCTGTACACGCGGAGCCGGCGCTGACGTCAGCCAGACAACGGCGGCGGCTGCTGCTCACATGTGTGATATCAATATTATACTCACACGCCGTATATATGGAGGAAATACTGATTCACCCACCCCCCACATATCACCCCCCTGTATCTACTATATTACCCCCTGTATCATTATTTCCTCTGTAATTTCCATATTCTCCCCTGTATCCTACATATTCCCCCTGTATCCTACATATTCCCCCTGTATCCTACATATTCCCCCTGTATCCTACATATTCCCCCTTGTATCCTACATATTCCCCCCTGTATCCTACATATTCCCCCTGTTTCCTACATATTCCCCCTGTTTCCTACATATTCCCCCCTGTATCCTACATATTCCCCCCTGTATCCTACATATTCCCCCCTGTATCCTACATATTCCCCCCTGTATCCTACATATTCCCCCCTGTATCCTACATATTCCCCCCTGTTTCCTACATATTCCCCCCTGTTTCCTACATATTCCCCCCTGTTTCCTACATATTCCCCCCTGTATCCTACATATTCCCCCCTGTATCCTACATATTCCCCCCTGTATCCTACATATTCCCCCTGTATCCTACATATTCCCCCTGTATCCTACATATTCCCCCCTGTATCCTACATATTCCCCCGTTTCCTACATATTCCCCCCTGTTTCCTACATATTCCCCCCTGTTTCCTACATATTCCCCCCTGTTTCCTACATATTCCCCCCTGTATCCTACATATTCCCCCCCTGTATCCTACATATTCCCCCCCTGTATCCTACATATTCCCCCCCTGTATCCTACATATTCCCCCCCTGTATCCTACATATTCCCCCCTGTTTCCTACATATTCCCCCCTGTATCCTACATATTCCCCCCTGTATCCTACATATTCCCCCCTGTATCCTACATATTCCCCCCTGTATCCTACACATTCCCCCCTGTATCCTACACATTCCCCCCTGTATCCTACACATTCCCCCCTGTATCCTACACATTCCCCCCTGTATCCTACACATTCCCCCCTGTATCCTACACATTCCCCCCTGTATCCTACACATTCCCCCCTGTATCCTACACATTCCCCCCTGTATCCTACACATTCCCCCCTGTATCCTACACATTCCTCCCTGTATCCTACACCTTCCTCCCTGTATCCTACACCTTCCCCCCCTGTATCCTACACCTTCCCCCCTTTATCCTACACATTCCCCCTGTATCCTACACATTCCCCTTTGTATCCTACATATTCCCCTTTGTATCCTACATATTCCCCTTTGTATCCTACATATTCCCCTTTGTATCCTACACATTCCCCCCTGTATCCTACATATTCCCCCTGTATCCTACATATTCCCCCCTGTTTCCTACATATTCCCCCTGTATCCTACATATTCCCCCCTGTATCCTACATATTCCCCCCTGTATCCTACATATTCCCCCCTGTATCCTACACATTCCCCCCTGTATCCTACACATTCCCCCCTGTATCCTACACATTCCCCCCTGTATCCTACACATTCCCCCCTGTATCCTACACATTCCCCCCTGTATCCTACACATTCCCCCCTGTATCCTACACATTCCCCCCTGTATCCTACACATTCCCCCCTGTATCCTACACATTCCCCCCTGTATCCTACACATTCCCCCCTGTATCCTACACATTCCCCCCTGTATCCTACATATTTCCCTTTGTATCCTACATATACCTCCTGTATCCTCCATATTACCCCCCTTTTCTTCCATATTACCCACGGTGTCCTCCATGTCTCCCCCTGTGTCCTCCATGTCTCCCCCTGTGTCCTCCATGTCTCCCCCTTCTTCTTCCTTTTTACCCCGGTATCCTCCATATTACCCCTTTTTGTTCCTTATTACCCCGGTATCCTCCATATTACCCCTTTTTCTTCCTTATTACCCCGGCGCTGACGTCAGCCAGACAACGGCGGCGGCTGCTGCTCACATGTGTGATATCAATATTATACTCACACGCCGTATATATGGAGGAAATACTGATTCACCCACCCCCCACATATCACCCCCCTGTATCTACTATATTACCCCCTGTATCATTATTTCCTCTGTAATTTCCATATTCTCCCCTGTATCCTACATATTCCCCCTGTATCCTACATATTCCCCCTGTATCCTACATATTCCCCCTGTATCCTACATATTCCCCCTGTATCCTACATATTCCCCCTTGTATCCTACATATTCCCCCCTGTATCCTACATATTCCCCCTGTTTCCTACATATTCCCCCTGTTTCCTACATATTCCCCCCTGTATCCTACATATTCCCCCCTGTATCCTACATATTCCCCCCTGTATCCTACATATTCCCCCCTGTATCCTACATATTCCCCCCTGTATCCTACATATTCCCCCCTGTATCCTACATATTCCCCCCTGTTTCCTACATATTCCCCCCTGTTTCCTACATATTCCCCCCTGTTTCCTACATATTCCCCCCTGTTTCCTACATATTCCCCCCTGTATCCTACATATTCCCCCCTGTATCCTACATATTCCCCCCTGTATCCTACATATTCCCCCTGTATCCTACATATTCCCCCTGTATCCTACACATTCCCCCCTGTATCCTACACATTCCCCCCTGTATCCTACACATTCCCCCCTGTATCCTACACATTCCCCCCTGTATCCTACACATTCCCCCCTGTATCCTACACATTCCCCCCTGTATCCTACACATTCCCCCCTGTATCCTACACATTCCCCCCTGTATCCTACACATTCCCCCCTGTATCCTACACATTCCCCCCTGTATCCTACACATTCCTCCCTGTATCCTACACCTTCCTCCCTGTATCCTACACCTTCCCCCCCTGTATCCTACACATTCCCCCTGTATCCTACACATTCCCCTTTGTATCCTACATATTCCCCTTTGTATCCTACATATTCCCCTTTGTATCCTACACATTCCCCCCTGTATCCTACACATTCCCCCCTGTATCCTACATATTCCCCCCTGTTTCCTACATATTCCCCCCTGTAGCCTACATATTCCCCCCTGTAGCCTACATATTCCCCCCTGTATCCTACATATTCCCCCCCTGTATCCTACATATTCCCCCCCTGTATCCTACATATTCCCCCCCTGTATCCTACATATTCCCCCCCTGTATCCTACATATTCCCCCCTGTTTCCTACATATTCCCCCCTGTATCCTACATATTCCCCCCTGTATCCTACATATTCCCCCCTGTATCCTACATATTCCCCCTGTATCCTACATATTCCCCCCTGTATCCTACACATTCCCCCCTGTATCCTACACATTCCCCCCTGTATCCTACACATTCCCCCCTGTATCCTACACATTCCCCCCTGTATCCTACACATTCCCCCCTGTATCCTACACATTCCCCCCTGTATCCTACACATTCCCCCCTGTATCCTACACATTCCCCCCTGTATCCTACACATTCCCCCTGTATCCTACATATTTCCCTTTGTATCCTACATATACCTCCTGTATCCTCCATATTACCCCCCTTTTCTTCCATATTACCCACGGTGTCCTCCATGTCTCCCCCTGTGTCCTCCATGTCTCCCCCTGTGTCCTCCATGTCTCCCCCTTCTTCTTCCTTTTTACCCCGGTATCCTCCATATTACCCCTTTTTGTTCCTTATTACCCCGGTATCCTCCATATTACCCCTTTTTCTTCCTTATTACCCCGGTATCCTCCATATTACCCCTTTTTCTTCCATATCACTCCCTATATCCACCATATCACCCCCTGTATCTCTATATTACCCCCTGTATCTCTATATTACCCCATGTATCCTCTATATTACCTCCTGTATCCTCTATATTACCCTCTTTTTCTTTCATATCATCCCCTGTATCCTTCATATTACCCCCTCTTTTCTTCTATATCACCCCCTGTATCCTCCATATTACTTTTTTTTTTTTTTTTTTTCCATGTCACCCCCTGTATCCTTCATACAGCCCCCTGTCGCCCCTGTATCCTCCTTATTACCCCCCCCCCTTTTTTTTCTCCATATTTCCTTTGGTACCCTCCATACTATCCCCTTATTTCTTCCATATTACCCCCAGTATCCTCCATACTACCCCTTGTTTTTTCTTCCATATTAACCTCTGTATTTTTATTACCTCCTGTATCCTCCATATTACCCCCTTATTCTTCCATATTACCCCCAGTATCCTCCATATCACCTCTTGCATCCTCAATATTACCCCTGTTATCTTCCATATCACCTCCTGTATCCTCCATTTTACCCCCAGTATCCTTCATATTACTTCTAGTATTCTCCATATGATCCCCCTTTTCTTCAATATTACCCCCTGTATCCTCCATATCCCCTCCTGTATCCTTCATTTTACCCTCTTTTATTTCCATATTACCCCCAGTATCATCCATATTACCCCCTGTATCCTCAATATCACCTGTATCCTCCGTATTACCCCTTTTTTCTTCCTTATATCCTCCTATTACCTATATTGTCCTCTGTATCCTCCATATTACCTATATTATCCCCTGTATCCTCCATATTACCCCTGTATCCTCCATATTACCTAAATTATCCACTGTAACCTCAATATTACCCCTGTATCCTCCATGTTACGCCTTATATCCTCCATATTACCCCTGTATCCTTCATGTTACGCCTTATATCCTCCATATTACCCCTGTATCCTCCATGTTACGCTTTATATCCTCCATATTACCCCTGTATCCTCCATGTTACGCCTTATATCCTCCATATTACCCCTGTATCCTCCATATTACGCCTTATATCCTCCATATTACCCCTGTATCCTCCATGTTACGCCTTATATCCTCCATATTACCCCTGTATCCTTCATGTTACGCCTTATATCCTCCATATTACCCCTGTATCCTTCATGTTACGCCTTATATCCTCCATATTACCCCTGTATCCTTCATGTTATGCCTTATATCCTCCATATTACCCCTGTATCCTTCATGTTACGCCTTATATCCTCCATATTACCCCTGTATCCTTCATGTTACGCCTTATATCCTCCATATTACCCCTGTATCCTTCATGTTACGCCTTATATCCTCCATATTACCCCTGTATCCTTCATGTTACGCTTTATATCCTCCATATTACCCCTGTATCCTCCATGTTACGCCTTATATCCTCCATATTACCCCTGTATCCTCCATGTTATGACTTATATCCTCCATATTACCCCTGTATCCTCCATGTTACTCCTTATATCCTCGATATTACTCCTGTATCCTCCAGGTTACGCTTTATATCCTCCATATTACCCCTGTATCCTCCATGTTACGCCTTATATCCTCCATATTACCCCTGTATCCTTCATGTTACGCCTTATATCCTCCATATTACCCCTGTATCCTTCATGTTACGCCTTATATCCTCCATATTACCCCTGTATCCTTCATGTTACGCCTTATATCCTCCATATTACCCCTGTATCCTTCATGTTACGCTTTATATCCTCCATATTACCCCTGTATCCTCCATGTTACGCCTTATATCCTCCATATTACCCCTGTATCCTCCATGTTATGACTTATATCCTCCATATTACCCCTGTATCCTCCATGTTACTCCTTATATCCTCGATATTACTCCTGTATCCTCCAGGTTACGCTTTATATCCTCCATATTTCTCCTTGTATCTTCCATATTCTTTTCTCATTCACATCACATGTCCGGGTCTTTGCTAGGAGCGGAAATTTCCAGATCCTCCAACCCCGAAACCCTATAATTTTGTTTCTCTTTGTAGAACCAAAGTTGGGAATCGTTGTATTATATCCTCCTATAAATAGGCTGAGGAGGGCGTATATACAATGGATATAAAAAGTCTACACACCCCTGTAAAAATCCCAGGTTTTTGTCATGTAAAAAGAAAAGAAAAAAATCTCACCAAGAAGAATCAATTCAGAACTTTTCTCCCTTTTCATGTCACCTATAATCTGTCCAAATCCACTGAGCAATAAACTGGAATATTTTCTAGTGGGGAAAAAAAGAAAAATTTAAAAAGTAAAATAATGTGGTTGCATAAATCTGCACACCCTTACAGGAGGCCGGAAGGTTTTGATGCAAAATTGACTGATATTTGTTCTAAAGCTCCAGTTCCAGCTGCTGAAAATCAGCCCCTGAATCCAATGCTGCTTCCACCATGCCTCACTGTGGGGAGGCACCTTTTGCAATTATGGCCAAAAAGCTCCCCCCCCCCCCAATTTCATCAGAAATAACACGTTTCCCACATGATTTTAACATGTGATGGAGATTATGGTAAAAAAAAAGTCGTCCTGGATGTTTATCTTGTAAGAAGATACTTCCGTCTTTCCCCCCACAGGCCGGACATATAGAGAATACTGGAGATTATTGTCACATGCAGGACTGGACAGAAATTCCTGCAGCTCTTTTATTGTCAGCCTCCCAGAACAATTTTCTTCTTGTCTTTTCATTAATATTTGAGGGACGTCCAGTTTTAAGTAATGTCACCGTGGTGCCAAATTTCAGCCCCTTCAATATCCATGGTAGATCTAATGCCTGGGAAAGGTTTTTATTCCCTTGTACTGACTGCTAACTTTCCACAGTGAGAACCTTTGCTGTGTTGTCAGCTGTTTACAGATAAGAAACTTTCCACAGTGAGATCCTTTACTGTGTTGTCAGCTGTTTACAGATCAGAAACTTTCCACAGTGAGATCCTTTGCTGTGTTGTCAGCTGTTTACAGATCAGAAACTTTCCACAGTGAGATCCTTTGCTGTGTTGTCAGCTGTTTACAGGTCAGACACTTTCCACAGTGAGATCCTTTGCTGTGTTGTCAGCTGTTTACAGGTCAGACACTTTCCACAGTGAGATCCTTTGCTGTATTGTCAGCTGTTTACAGACCAGACACTTTCCACAGTGAGATCCTTTGCTGTGCTGTCAGCTGTTTACAGACCAGAAACTTTTCACAGTGAGATCCTTTGCTGTGTTGTCAGCTGTTTACAGGTCAGACACTTTCCACAGTGAGATCCTTTGCTGTGTTGTCAGCTGTTTACAGGTCAGACACTTTCCACAGTGAGATCCTTTGCTGTGTTGTCAGCTGTTTACAGGTCAGACACTTTCCACAGTGAGATCCTTTGCTGTATTGTCAGCTGTTTACAGACCAGACACTTTCCACAGTGAGATCCTTTGCTGTGCTGTCAGCTGTTTACAGGTCAGACACTTTCCACAGTGAGATCCTTTGCTGTGTTGTCAGCTGTTTACAGGTCAGACACTTTCCACAGTGAGATCCTTTGCTGTATTGTCAGCTGTTTACAGACCAGAAACTTTTCACAGTGAGATCCTTTGCTGTGTTGTCAGCTGTTTACAGGTCAGACACTTTCCACAGTGAGATCCTTTGCTGTGTTGTCGGCTGTTTACAGGTCAGACACTTTCCACAGTGAGAACCTTTGCTGTGTTGTCAGCTGTTTACAGGTCAGACACTTTCCACAGTGAGATCCTTTGCTGTGTTGTCAGCTGTTTACAGGTCAGACACTTTCCACAGTGAGATCCTTTGCTGTATTGTCAGCTGTTTACAGACCAGAAACTTTCCACAGTGAGATCCTTTGCTGTGTTGTCAGCTGTTTACAGATCATATACTTTCCACAGTGAGATCCTTTGCTGTGTTGTCAGCTGTTTACAGATCAGACACTTTCCACAGTGAGATCCTTTTCTGTATTGTCGGCTGTTTACAGGTCAGACACTTTCCACAGTGAGGTCCTTTGTTGTGTTGTCAGCTGTTTACAGGTCAGACACTTTCCACAGTGAGATCCTTTGCTGTGTTGTCAGCTGTTTACAGGTCAGACACTTTCCACAGTGAGATCCTTTGCTGTGTTGTCAGCTGTTTACAGGTCAGACACTTTCTACAGTGAGATCCTTTGCTGTGTTGTCAGCTGTTTACAGGTCAGACACTTTCCACAGTGAGATCCTTTGCTGTGTTGTCAGCTGTTTACAGGTCAGACACTTTCCACAGTGAGATCCTTTGCTGTGTTGTCAGCTGTTTACAGGTCAGACACTTTCCACAGTGAGATCCTTTGCTGTGTTGTCAGCTGTTTACAGGTCAGACACTTTCCACAGTGAGATCCTTTGCTGTGTTGTCAGCTGTTTACAGACCAGACACTTTCCACAGTGAGAGCCTTTGCTGTGTTGTCGGCTGTTTACAGGTCAGACACTTTCCACAGTGAGGTCCTTTGTTGTGTTGTCAGCTGTTTACAGGTCAGACACTTTCCACAGTGAGATCCTTTGCTGTGTTGTCAGCTGTTTACAGGTCACACACTTTCTACAGTGAGATCCTTTGCTGTGTTGTCAGCTGTTTACAGGTCAGACACTTTCCACAGTGAGATCCTTTGCTGTGTTGTCAGCTGTTTACAGGTCAGACACTTTCCACAGTGAGATCCTTTGCTGTATTGTCGGCTGTTTACAGGTCAGACACTTTCCACAGTGAGATCATTTGCTGTGTTGTCAGATGTTTACAGATCAGAAACTTTCCACAGTGAGATCCTTTGCTGTGTTGTGAGCTGTTTACAGATCAGACACTTTCCACAGTGAGATCCTTTGCTGTGTTGTCAGCTGTTTACAGGTCAGACACTTTCTACAGTGAGATCCTTTGTTGTGTTGTCAGCTGTTTACAGGTCAGACACTTTCCACAGTGAGATCCTTTGCTGTGTTGTCAGCTGTTTACAGGTCAGACACTTTCCACAGTGAGATCCTTTGCTGTATTGTCGGCTGTTTACAGGTCAGACACTTTCCACAGTGAGATCATTTGCTGTGTTGTCAGATGTTTACAGATCAGAAACTTTCCACAGTGAGATCCTTTGCTGTGTTGTGAGCTGTTTACAGATCAGACACTTTCCACAGTGAGATCCTTTGCTGTGTTGTCAGCTGTTTACAGACCAGACACTTTCCACAGTGAGATCCTTTGCTGTATTGTCGGCTGTTTACAGGTCAGACACTTTCCACAGTGAGGTCCTTTGCTGTGTTGTCAGCTGTTTACAGGTCAGACACTTTCCACAGTGAGATCCTTTGCTGTGTTGTCGGCTGTTTACAGGTCAGACACTTTCCACAGTGAGATCCTTTGCTGTGTTGTCAGCTGTTTACAGGTCAGACACTTTCCACAGTGAGATCCTTTGCTGTGTTGTCAGCTGTTTACAGGTCAGACACTTTCCACAGTGAGATCCTTTGCTGTGTTGTCAGCTGTTTACAGATCAGACACTTTCCACAGTGAGATCCTTTGCTGTGTTGTCAGCTGTTTACAGGTCAGACACTTTCCACAGTGAGATCCTTTGCTGTGTTGTCAGCTGTTTACAGACCAGACACTTTCCACAGTGAGATCCTTTGCTGTGTTGTCAGCTGTTTACAGGTCAGAAACTTTCCACAGTGAGATCCTTTGCTGTGTTGTCAGCTGTTTACAGATCAGACACTTTCCACAGTGAGATCCTTTGCTGTATTGTCGGCTGTTTACAGGTCAGACACTTTCCACAGTGAGATCCTTTGCTGTGTTGTCAGCTGTTTACAGGTCAGAAACTTTCCACAGTGAGATCCTTTGCTGTGTTGTCAGATGTTTACAGATCAGACACTTTCTACAGTGAGATCCTTTGCTGTGTTGTCGGCTGTTTACAGGTCAGAAACTTTCCACAGTGAGATCCTTTGCTGTGTTGTCCGCTGTTTACAGATCAGACACTTTCCACAGTGAGATCCTTTGCTGTGTTGTCCGCTGTTTACAGGTCAGAAACTTTCCACAGTGAGATCCTTTGCTGTGTTGTCAGCTGTTTACAGATCAGACACTTTCCACAGTGAGATCCTTTGCTGTATTGTCGGCTGTTTACAGGTCAGACACTTTCCACAGTGAGATCATTTGCTGTGTTGTCAGCTGTTTACAGGTCAGACACTTTCCACAGTGAGATCCTTTGCTGTGTTGTCAGCTGTTTACAGGTCAGACACTTTCCACAGTGAGATCCTTTGCTGTGTTGTCAGCTGTTTACAGATCAGACACTTTCCACAGTGAGATCCTTTGCTGTATTGTCGGCTGTTTACAGGTCAGACACTTTCCACAGTGAGATCATTTGCTGTGTTGTCAGATGTTTACAGATCAGAAACTTTCCACAGTGAGAGCCTTTGCTGTGTTGTCAGCTGTTTACAGGTCAGAAACTTTCCACAGTGAGATCCTTTGCTGTGTTGTCCGCTGTTTACAGGTCAGAAACTTTCCACAGTGAGATCCTTTGCTGTGTTGTCAGCTGTTTACAGATCAGACACTTTCCACAGTGAGATCCTTTGCTGTATTGTCGGCTGTTTACAGATCAGACACTTTCCACAGTGAGAGCCTTTGCTGTGTTGTCAGATGTTTACAGATCAGAAACTTTCCACAGTGAGAGCCTTTGCTGTGTTGTCAGCTGTTTACAGGTCAGACACTTTCCACAGTGAGGTCCTTTGCTGTGTTGTCGGCTGTTTACAGGTCAGACACTTTCCACAGTGAGGTCCTTTGCTGTGTTGTCGGCTGTTTACAGGTCAGACACTTTCCACAGTGAGATCCTTTGCTGTGTTGTCAGCTGTTTACAGGTCAGACACTTTCCACAGTGAGGTGCTTTGCTGTGTTGTCAGCTGTTTACAGATCAGACACTTTCCACAGTGAGATCCTTTGCTGTGTTGTCAGATGTTTACAGGTCAGAAACTTTCCACAGTGAGATCCTTTGCTGTGCTGTCAGCTGTTTACAGGTCAGAAACGTTCCACAGTGAGATCCTTTGCTGTGTTGTCAGCTGTTTACAGACCAGACAATATCGGTCGAGCGCCCAGCTGAGCGCCCTGACATGCCGGCGGCCAAGCGCCCAGCTGAGCGCCCTGACATGCCGGCGGCCGAGCGCCCAGCTGAGCGCCCTGACATGCCGGCGGCCGAGCGCCCAGTTCTTCTTTACAGTACCGGCCGAGCGCCCAGCTGAGCGCCCTGACACGTTGGCGGCCGAGCGCCCAGCTGAGCGCCCTGACACGTTGGCGGCCGAGCGCCCAGCTGAGCGCCCTGACACGTTGGCGGCCGAGCGCTCAGCTGAGAGCCGTCACATGCTGGCGGTCGGGTGCTCAGCCGAACGCTCGGCCACCGAGAAATGTTGCAGTAATGTTGTCTGTGGTCCATCAGGACCACGGACAACATAGAAAAACACGCAGCCTCAGTGCCCTCATGTGCAGCAATCGCGGCAAGTCCCCATACGGTACATTGCATGGAGACTTGCTGCGATTGCTGTGGGATTTTTTTCCAATATAAGACATACACCGAAAGTAAGACATAGTGGGACTTTTGGGGGTAAAAAGAATGTAAGACACTGTCTTACTTTCGGGGAAACACGGTAATATGTGCTTAAACCTCTGTCTATAATCCAGTCTCTCTGTGTATACTGCCCCTGGTTCTGTGTATACTGCCCCCGGTTCTGTGTACACTGCCCCCGGTTCTGTGTGTACTGCCCCCGGTTCTGTGTGTACTGCCCCCGGTTCTGTGTGTACTGCCCCCGGTTCTGTGTGTACTGCCCCCGGTTCTGTGTGTACTGCCCCCGGTTCTGTGTACACTGCCCCCGGTTCTGTGTGCACTGCCCCCGGTTCTGTGTACACTGCCCCCGGTTCTGTGTGTACTGCCCCCGGTTCTGTGTGTACTGCCCCCGGTTCTGTGTGTACTGCCCCCGGTTCTGTGTGTACTGCCCCCGGTTCTGTGTGTACTGCCCCCGGTTCTGTGTGTACTGCCCCAGGTTCTGTGTGTACTGCCCCCGGTTCTGTGTGTACTGCCCCCGGTTCTGTGTGCACTGCCCCCGGTTCTGTGTGCACTGCCCCCGGTTCTGTGTGCACTGCCCCCGGTTCTGTGTGCACTGCCCCCGGTTCTGTGTGCACTGCCCCCGGTTCTGTGTGTACTGCCCCCGGTTCTGTGTGTACTGCCCCCGGTTCTGTGTGTACTGCCCCCGGTTCTGTGTGTACTGCCCCCGGTTCTGTGTGTACTGCCCCCGGTTCTGTGTGTACTGCCCCCGGTTCTGTGTGTACTGCCCCCGGTTCTGTGTGTACTGCCCCCGGTTCTGTGTGCACTGCCCCCGGTTCTGTGAACACTGCCCCCCGTTCTGTGTGTACTGCCCCTGGTTCTGTGTGTACTGCCCCCGGTTCTGTGTACACTGCCCCCCCCCCCACCGGTTCTGTCTCCCCATCACTGTTGTATCTCCATCCTGGTAAAAGTAAAGGAGCCGGTTCTGGTCCAGTTCATTGATAAGCGGCGCCGCTCTGTGTTATGATCCGCATTCACGCTACAAATAGCAGCTGTATCCGCGGCTCCACGTCCGGATGATTGATCGCCTGTGCCGTAGCCTCCAGCCGTCTGCCGCTGCTCGTCCTGACTACCTGGACCTGAGAGGCCTGGTGACCCGGGCGCTGCTGCTCCGGTCATACACCAAGGTCACCGGCTGTAATCACCCGCAGCTTGTACTGACCCCGTAACCTCCTGTGCTGCGGGGGAGACTGTGGCCTAGAGACATCGGTCTGGGGAACTAACAAGCCCAGCATGGCCTTCTCATACACAGAGCTAGAGGGCTGCGAGTGTCTGTATATCAGAAACAGACATTATCAGAGGGACTCTGCTCTGTGTGATGCAGCTCTGGATGTGAGTAGAGTATAAAACGGTAACAGGATTTATCCCAGGGGCGGTGTGATCAGGGGCTCACTCTCCGGGGGTCGGTGTGATCGGGGGCTCACTCTCCGGGGGTCGGTGTGATCGGGGGCTCACTCTCCGGGGGTCGGTGTGATCGGGGGCTCACTCTCCGGGGGTCGGTGTGATCGGGGGCTCACTCTCCGGGAGTCGGTGTGATCGGGGGCTCACTCTCCGGTGCTCGGTGTGATCGGGGGCTCACTCTCCGGGGGTCGGTGTGATCGGGGGTTCACTTTGGGGGTCGGTGTGATCGGGGGCTCATTCTCCGGGGGTTGGTGTGATCGGGGGCTCACTCTCCGGGGCTCGGTGTGATCGGGGGCTCACTCTCCGAGGGTTGGTGTGATCGGGGGCTCACTCTCCGGGGCTCGGTGTGATCGGGGGCTCACTCTCCGGGGCTCGGTGTGATCGGGGGCTCACTCTCCGGGGCTCGGTGTGATCGGGGGCTCACTCTCCGGGGCTCGGTGTGATCGGGGGCTCACTCTCCGGGGCTCGGTGTGATCGGGGGCTCACTCTCCGGGGCTCGGTGTGATCGGGGGCTCACTCTCCGGGGCTCGGTGTGATCGGGGGCTCACTCTCCGGGGCTCGGTGTGATCGGGGGCTCACTCTCCGGGGCTCGGTGTGATCGGGGGCTCACTCTCTGGGGCTCGGTGTGATCGGGGGCTCACTCTCCGGGGCTCGGTGTGATCGGGGGCTCACTCTCCGGGGCTCGGTGTGATCGGGGGCTCACTCTCCGGGGCTCGGTGTGATCGGGGGCTCACTCTCCGGGGCTCGGTGTGATCGGGGGCTCACTCTCCGGGGCTCGGTGTGATCGGGGGCTCACTCTCCGGGGCTCGGTGTGATCGGGGGCTCACTCTCCGGGGCTCGGTGTGATCGGGGGCTCACTCTCCGGGGCTCGGTGTGATCGGGGGCTCACTCTCTGGGGGTTGGTGTGATCGGGGGCTCACTCTCTGGGGGTCGGTGTGATCGGGGGCTCACTCTCCGGGGGTCGGTGTGATCGGGGGCTCACTCTCCGGGGCTCGGTGTGATCGGGGGCTCACGCTCCGGGGCTCGGTGTGATCGGGGGCTCACGCTCCGGGGCTCGGTGTGATCGGGGGCTCACGCTCCGGGGCTCGGTGTGATCGGGGGCTCACGCTCCGGGGCTCGGTGTGATCGGGGGCTCACGCTCCGGGGCTCGGTGTGATCGGGGGTTCCCACTCCAGGGGTCGGTCTGATCGTGGCCTGCTGTGGGACATGGGGGGGACGTGTATACTCCCAGCGGCGGCTGTATGGCGGCGCAGACCCCGGCTCGCAGCTCCTCATTGGCATTCTGCAGCGTCTCCGCGGCTCAGTGCATTAATTGCGCGGCTCTGTAGGGAGACGGATCCTCTTATTGATTTCCTAATGGAGTAAATATTAACCGTCCGGATAAAAAATCCCAACTTTAATTAATAGGGATGAGGAGCGGAATGCACGGGGAAATCACAGGGACGTCTTAAAGGGCCAGCGGCATCGGCGGGTGGGGGTCCTCCTGAGACCCCGCGGCCGGCTCTGCCCTCACTATGGTTGTGCCAGTAACGAGGGCGCACGAGACGATCCCACCCAAAGTCACAGAGAGGAGGTGGTCGCACTGTCTAATGCTGATATTAACCCTTTACTGATCTTCTCTAATCCCATCCAGAGCTGCGTCTGCCATGCTGACGGTTTCCTTTTAGGCTGCAGCACCTCACATCCCTCTACTGCCCCCTGCTGGTCTGTGTGGAGGCAGTGACAGAAGCTAACACACACCACAGTGCTGCCGAACAGAG
Organism: Anomaloglossus baeobatrachus; assembly: GCF_048569485.1. Lineage (NCBI taxonomy): Eukaryota > Metazoa > Chordata > Amphibia > Anura > Aromobatidae > Anomaloglossus > Anomaloglossus baeobatrachus. The sequence goes on from NC_134353.1 coordinate 960,941,601, forward strand.
CAACAGCCAGCAGAATCGCGATTGCAGCTCTGGATGTGACTAGAGTATAATTCAGCATCAGTGCAGTTATTGGAGGGGGTCTGGGGCGGCAGCGAATCTGGCGTCCGCCATATACTCAGTCCTAAAAGTATTCTGCTGACGATACAGAAAGCGACAAAACTCCGGAGCCCCGAGCACAAATCATCGGAGGGGTCTATCCTCTATTACAGGTGAAATGGCAGAAAGACGACCTGGACAAGAACCTGAACTTCTTCTCCGTGTCCTCAGACGGACGTGTCGTGTCCTGGACACTGATCAAGGTGAGCAGTCACACAGAGGGGTCTGCCCAGCAGAATAGTGAGTGCAGCTCTGGAGGATAATACAGGATCCGTAATATAATGTATGTACACAGTGACTGCACCAGCAGAATAGTGAGTGCAGCTCTGGAGTATAATACAGGAGGTAACTCAGGATCAGTAATGTAATGTATGTACACAGTGACTGCACCAGCAGAATAGTGAGTGCAGCTCTGGAGTATAATACAGGAGGTAACTCAGGATCAGTAATGTAATGTATGTACACAGTGACTGCACCAGCAGAATAGTGAGTGCAGCTCTGGAGTATAATACAGGAGGTAACTCAGGATCAGTAATGTAATGTATGTACACAGTGACTGCTCCAGCAGAATAGTGAGTGCAGCTCTGGAGTATAATACAGGAGGTAACTCAGGATCAGTAATGTAATGTATGTATACAGTGACTGCACCAGCAGAATAGTGAGTGCAGCTAAGGAGTATAATACAGGGGGTAACTCAGGATCAGTAATGTATGTACACAGTGACTGCACCAGCAGAATAGTGAGTGCAGCTCTGGAGTATAATACAGGAGGTAACTCAGGATCAGTAATGTAAGGTAAGAGGTGGGGCTGTATGCTGTGGCACTGTTCTTTGCCGGGGCGGTGTGACATTATGTGCTGGCTGCTGCCATGTGGTGTAATGCTGTCCCATCTTCTCTCTGCAGAATGAGTTGGTTCACACGGACGTCATCAGGTTGTCAGTGGAAAGATCTGCTCCGGACGCTGTGGAGGGGCTGCAGCTGCAGACACATGGTACGAGCCCCGAGCATCACCCTGACTGGTATACGGGCAGTACATGCCCGACACTTAGTATTGTGACAGTACATGTACAGCGCCATATATACTGTTGGTAGCTGTACGGTACTGTGTATAGTCACGGCACTGGTTATACATATAGCAAGCACATGCACAGCACTGGGTATACGGACAGTACATGCATTACAGGTACAGCGCCATGTATACTGCTGGTAGGTGCACAGTACTGTGTATGGTGATGGTATGTGCACGACACTGGTTATGCATATTGCATGTACACAGCACTGGGTATACGGACAGTACATGCAGTACATATGCACGGCGCTGTGTATGGTGATGGTTTGTGCACGGCACTGGTTATGCAGATTTGCACGTACACAGCACTGGGTATATGGACACTACATGCAGTACATGGGCACGGCGCTGAGTATGGTGATGGTACGTGTACGGCACTGGTTATGCAGATTACACGTGCACAACACTGGGTATACGGACAGTACATGCAGTACATGTGCACAGCACTGTGTATGGTGATGGTACATGTACGGCACTGGTTATGCAGATTACACGTGCACAACACTGGGTATACGGACAGTACATGCAGTACATGTGCACAGCACGTGTATGGTGATGGTATGTGCACGACACTGGTTATGCAGATTACACGTGCACAACACTGGGTATACGGACAGTACATGCAGTACATGTGCACAGCACGTGTATGGTGATGGTACGTGTACGGCACTGGTTATGCAGATTACACGTGCACAACACTGGGTATACGGACAGTACATGCAGTACATGTGCACAGCACGTGTATGGTGATGGAACGTGTACGGCACTGGTTATGCAGATTACACGTGCACAGCACTGGGTATACGGACAGTACATGCAGTACATGGGCACGGCGCTGAGTATGGTGATGGTACGTGCACAGCACTGGGTATACGGGCAGTACATGTGCAGACTTGGAGGACAGGAGAGCGTTCACTCCTTAGTTTCCCCATGTTACCAGCTGATGCCCCTCTGTGGTTGCATTCTCAGCGAACTGCCCCCAAACTGTATGACAGCACCGCCTGTGCAGCCTCTCCTCTGCCCATAGTGTCGGCACAATAGTGGTGTCAGAGACCACACCTCTGTGACTGCCGCCATCACTGTCCCCGGCTCTGCTGCGGTCCTGCAGGGGAGGTGAGGAGAGGATACAACTGTAGTGAAGAGACGTGTGACCGCCATGACTGCCCTAACCCTAGTGGCCTCCTCCCCGCCCTCACTGCCATCCTTCCTTCCTGCAGGGGAGGTGAGGAGAGGACACACCTGTAGTGAGGAGACTACCTACAGTGAGGAGACTGCCCTAACCCTAGTGGCCTCCTCCCCGCCCTCACTGCCATCCTTCCTTCCTGCAGGGGAGGTGAGGAGAGGACACACCTGTAGGGAGGAGACGTGTGACTGCCATGACTGCCCTAACCCTAGTGGCCTCCTCCCCGCCCTCACTGCCATCCTTCCTTCCTGCAGGGGAGGTGAGGAGAGGACACACCTGTAGTGAGGAGACGTATGACTGCCCTAACCCTAGTGGCCTCCTCCCCGCCCTCACTGCCATCCTTCCTTCCTGCAGGGAGCGGAACGTCCTTCGATTTCCACACTCAGATCGATTACCTCTTCCTGGTTGGCACAGAAGAAGGGAAGATCCATAAGGTGAGTGACTGCAGCCCGTGTATTATGGTATTGTTAGTGATGGACGCACCCGGACTATAACATTCCGGACCCACCTGGGTTCAAAGGTACTATAGTAATACAAAAAATAAAGGAAATAATAAAAAACAAGTGTGCTGTACCCGCGGCCGCTCATCCATGTCCGAGGCCACTCATTACTTTCATTGCATATGCACTGCTTCCCCCACCCACCGGCATCTGTGATTGGCTGCAGTCAGACGCACCCCCACCCTGAGTGACAGCATCTGACTGCTTCCAATCACAGACCCGGTCTGCAGGTCTATATCGTACAGTAAAAATAAATAAAAAGATTGGCATAAGACCCCCCCCCATATTATGATACCCAGCACAGAAAAAGCTTACAGCTACAGGCTGCAGCCCCCAGCCATGCGCTTATTTTGGCTGTGTATCAAAATAAAAGGAAACGCATGCGGCTTTTTTAAAAATAATTAAAGAAAAAACCCGACAAGCAGTCCCCCCTAATTATGATACCCAGACATGATAAAGCCCAACAGCTGGGGGCTTGTATTCTCAGTCTGGGGAGACCCATGGTTATTGGGCCCCCCAGTCTAAAAATAACAGCTGGCAACCACCCAGGATTGTTGCGTCCATGAAATGTGACAATCCTGGCACTTTACCCGGCTCTTCTGATTGCCCTGGTGCGGTGGCAATCGGGAGCGGAGTTTGGCAGTGGTGGTCTTATAGGAGAGGGGGCCTCAGTCACATCCTGAGGTTAGATTACAAGCCCTGAACATGCATTTCTCATCATCTGCCCAGAAGTCGCCATGTTGGAGACCCTTCTCTCTAATCTTTACCTCACCGGCCCCTTGCCCTGACTCATACAGGCCTTGGAGCGGTGGGATCGTCCTCTTGGACCCCTGCAGGCCTTGGAGCGGTGGGATTGTCCTCTTGGACCCCTGCAGGCCTTGGAGCGGTGGGGTTGTCCTCTTGGACCCCTGCAGGTCTTGGAGCGGTGGGGTTGTCCTCGTGGACCCCTGCAGGCCTTGGAGCGGTGGGATTGTCCTCGTGGACCCCTGCAGGCCTTGGAGCGGTGGGATTGTCCTCTTGGACCCCTGCAGGTCTTGGAGCGGTGGGATTGTCCTCTTGGACCCCTGCAGGTCTTGGAGCGGTGGGGTTGTCCTCGTGGACCCCTGCAGGTCTTGGAGCGGTGGGGTTGTCCTCGTGGACCCCTGCAGGCCTTGGAGCGGTGGGATTGTCCTTGTGGACCCCTGCAGGCCTTGGAGCGGTGGGGTCGTCCTCGTGGACCCCTGCAGGCCTTGGAGCGGTGGGGTTGTCCTGGTAGACCCCTGCAGGCTTTGGAGCGGTGGGGTCGTCCTCGTAGACCCCTGCAGGCTTTGGAGCGGTGGGGTTGTCCTGGTAGACCCATGCAGGCCTTGGAGCGGTGGGGTTGTCCTGGTAGACCCATGCAGGCCTTGGAGCGGTGGGGTTGTCCTGGTAGACCCCTGCAGGCCTTGGAGCGGTGGGGTTGTCCTGGTAGACCCCTGCAGGCTTTGGAGCGGTGGGGTTGTCCTGGTAGACCCATGCAGGCCTTGGAGCGGTGGGGTTGTCCTGGTAGACCCCTGCAGGCCTTGGAGCGGTGGGGTTGTCCTGGTAGACCCATGCAGGCCTTGGAGCGGTGGGATTGTCCTTGTGGACCCCTGCAGGCCTTGGAGCGGTGGGGTCGTCCTCGTGGACCCCTGCAGGCCTTGGAGCGGTGGGGTCGTCCTCGTGGACCCCTGCAGGCTTTGGAGCGGTGGGGTTGTCCTGGTAGACCCATGCAGGCCTTGGAGCGGTGGGGTTGTCCTGGTAGACCCCTGCAGGCCTTGGAGTGGTGGGTTTGTCCTGGTAGACCCCTGCAGGCTTTGGAGCGGTGGGGTCGTCCTCGTAGACCCCTGCAGGCTTTGGAGCGGTGGGGTGGTCCTCGTAGACCCCTGCAGGCCTTGGAGCGGTGGGGTTGTCCTGGTAGACCCCTGCAGGCCTTGGAGCGGTGGGGTGGTCCTCGTAGACCCCTGCAGTCACAGCTCCCCCCGATTTTTAGCTCTGTGATGTTGGTTCTATCTCTGACAGGGCTTAAAGCTTTAGAGTAATGTCACATATATTTTCCTCCAGAGCTGCATTCAGACTTCTGCAGATGTTTTTTTTCTTCGGCGCTCCATTGGGAGACCCAGACGATTGGGTGTATAGCACTGCCTCCGGAGGCCACACAAAGCAATTACACTAAAAAGTGCAAGGCCCCTCCCCTTCTGGCTATACACCCCCCGTGGGATCACGGGCTGCTCAGTTTTCAAGCTTTGTGCGAAGGAGGTCAGACATCCATGCATAAGCTCCACTGTTCAGTCAGCAGTAGCTGCTGACTATATCGGATGGAAGAAAAGAGGGCCCATACTAGGGCCCCCAGCATGCTCCCTTCTCACCCCACTTGCGGTTTGTAAGGTTGAGGTACCTATTGCTGGTACGGAGGCTGGAGCCCACATGCTGTTTTCCTTCCCCATCCCCCTGAGGGGCTCTGAGGAAGTGGGATCTTTCCGGCCACCAAGCCCTGAGGCCGGGCTCCATCCACAGACCCATAGAACCTGCTGGATGTGGAGCGGGAGTGCCGTTCAGGGACAAGGCCCTGCAGCTTTCAGGTACTCTGTGTCCCCGTATGGCAGGCCACGCACACTCCAGGCTTGCTGGGTGTGCTAGTGCGCCGGGGACTGTAGCGCTGTGCGCTGGGCTTATAGTCCCTGCAGATTACTGGGGGACTTTACGTGTGGGGACCGCCGCGCCGACCGCCCCTGGAGCGGCGGCGCAGCTGCGACTTGTAGTGCGCCGGGGACGCGCCGACCGCGCTTTTACGGTGGCGGCGCTTCTAACTTTAGTCCCCGGCTTTTGCGGCCTAGCGCCGCTTCGTTCCCGCCCCCACCCTGTCACTCAGGGACAGGGAGAGACGCTGTTCTATAGCAGCGCCGAGGGCTGGAGACTTATTTGCATTCTCCAGCCCCCTTTACTAGACACAGTGGGCGCCGGGTTCCCGCTCTTGTCTCGGGCACGCCCTCGGCCCGCCCCTCTCCTCTGGACGCCGGCAGCCATTCCGGCACGCAGAGCGGGAAAACGGAGACAAGCGCTGAGCTACCAGCACAGGATTCCGGCGCCACACACCCGCTTTTGTGCGGGCGGTAAGCGGCAACTAAAGTGCTGACCCACTAATGCCGAAGTGTCCTGTTGTACTTTTGTACGGTCGCTATTCAGGATGCAGACCTAGAAACAGCAGCAAAAGATCAGGGGTGCTAAAGCACAGACTCTATATGCTGCTTGTCTTGCATGTGCTGCAGTGTCATGTGTCCTTTATGCTTGTATGCTTTACATTGCACTGTAAGGGCTATTCTTGGCTGTCTACCCGCCTAGATGGCTAGACAGCGGCAGCAAACAGCAATGGTGCTAAGGCACAAGCTTTCAATGCTGCTTGGATTGCATGTACTGCAGAGTTTATTTTCATGCTTGTACATTCACTGCATGTCGCTATTCTTGGCTAATGCTCCTTGATGACTAGACAACAGCAGCAGAAAAGCAAGGGTGCTAAGGCACAAGCTTTCAATGCTGCTTGGATTGCATGTGCTGCAGTGGTTATTTTCATGCTTGTATGCTATACATTCACTGTATGTCGCTTTTCCTGGCTAATGCTCCTGAATAACTAGACAACGGCAGCAGAAAAGCAAAGGTGCCAAGGCACAGGCTTTCTATGCTCCTTGTACTGCATGTGCTGAAGTGTTTATTGTACTTCATGCTTGTATGCTATACATTGCACTGTACGGTCGCTATTCTTGGCTAATGCTCCTAGATGGCTAGACAGCAACAGCAAAAAAAAAAAAAAAAACCATGGGTGCCAAGGCACAGGCTTTCTATGCTGGTTGTACTGCATGCGACTGTTCCAGGACCCCCAGTGTGTGCAATTACTCAACGGGGTCTCTGCTACAGGTGGCCAAAAGAACCACCTGTGATCCCTGTCCAGGGACAGGGACGGAGTTGCAGTTTCCGCTGATATATTGTCTGTGACTATGACTAACATCTTACAGACTTTGCAGTCCAGACAGACCTTGGGCAATGTTGATTCAATGCCCCTGGCCACCCTGATTTCGAAACAAATCATGGCTCCAGGAGGGTCCCATGCATCCCAGGGTGCAGGCTCTGACACGGACGACAGTCCCAGACGGCCTAAGCGAGCTCCCTAAGAACGGCCCTCGACTTCATCACAGTACTCTCTGTATGACGAGGCAGACGTAGCTGTTCAGGACTCTGATCCTGAGACCGCTCTCAATCCGGATACACCGGATGGTGACGCTATAGTGAATAATCTTATAGCGTCCATCAATGGAAGGTTGGGTATTTCTCCCTCAACTCCTCCAGTGGAGGGGTCAGCTTCACAGCAGAAGAAATCCCTATTTCGGTATCTCAAGCGTATATTGAGTACTTTTCTGGTCACTCTGACTCCAGAGAAGCAGTCAGGAACACCACGCCTATCCCGATAAGCGTTTCTCCAACCGTATTGAAGATACGTGTTGTCTCTTCCCCCCTGACGTGCTCAAGCGCTCCAAGGGTGGATCCCCCAATCTCCAGGCTTGCGGCTAGATCTATAGTTGCAGTGGAAGATGGGACTTCACTTAAAGATGCCATTGACAGACAGATAGCCCTATCGGCGGGTCGGTTGCCCCGGCATTCGCAGCCATAGAGGCACTCCAAGCTATTTCAGCTAGTATTGCGCAGAGGGACGCGGTCACATGTACATCTTGGCCGCAGTAGCGTCCTTCACCTCGCAATGTCGGCATTGCGACTCAAGCTGTTTATGCTGTCCTGGACTCTACGAGCCGTACGTCAGTGGCGTCCGCCAACTCCGTGTTGTTACGCTCCTAGTGTTAAGGGATTGGAGTAGATGCTGCTTCCACAAAAGTGCTTAACCAGATTGCCTTTATCTGGTGACAGACTGTTTCGTGAGCGGTTGGATTAAATCATTCAACTGTCCAAGGGTACGGATTCTTCCTTACCCCAGCTATCAAACAAGACCCATCAGGAGAAGGCCCATCAGGAGAAGGGACAGTCGAGGTTTCGGTCCTTCCCAGGCTCGGGCACGTCCCAATTGCCCTCGTCCAACAGGACTCAAAAGGCTCAGAGGGGCGCAGGTTCCTGGCGGGCTCAATCACGCCCGGAGAAGGCAGCCGGAGGAACCGCTACCAAGGCGGTTTCCTCATGACTTTCAGCCCTCTCTCTCCGCGTCCGCGGTCGGTGGCAGACTCCCCCGCTTTAGCGACATTTAGCTGCCACAGGTCAATGGCCGGTGGGTGAGAGACAGTTTGTCGCAAAAACTTCCTCACCGGCCGAGCCGAGGCTCTTCTGCAGGCAGTAGGAGTCGTAATCCCGGTTCCTCCTCAGGAACAAGAGACACTTTTTACTCCGATCTGGTCGGGGTGACAAAATAGGACGACTCCTTCCGTTCCGTTCTGGACCTTAAACTGCTCAACAAGCACGTGAAAACCAGGCGGTTCCGGATGGAATCCCTCCGCTCCGTCATTGCCTCAATGTCTCAAGGAGATTTCCTAGCATCAATAGACATCAGGATGCTTATCTCCACGTGCCGATTGCTCCAGAGCACCGGCGTTTGCTACGATTCGTTATTGAAAACGAGCATCTTCGGTTCGTAGCCCTACCCTTCGGTCTGGCGACAGCCCCACGGGTTTTCACCAAGTTCATGGCAGCAGTGGGACCACTCCCGCACTCTCAGGGTCACCCTGTGATCCCTTACTTAGACCATCTACTTGTCAAGGCACTCTTTTAAGAGGCATGCCAACACAGCCTGAACATGGCGCTGGAGACTTCCCAGAGTTTCGGGTGGGTCCTCAACTTTTCAAAGTTAAACCCAATCGCTGGCATATCTTAGCTTGGGGTTTCACACTCCCTCAGCGATGGTGAAGCTTCCACTGGACAAACAGCGGTCACTACAGACGGGGGTGCAGTCTCTCCTTCAAGGAGACACCTCATCCAGAGGCAGTCCCTTTCACGCAGTTTCATCTGCGTCCACTTCAATAGAACATTCTTCGCTAATGGGAGGGGAAGTCGATGTCCCTACACAGGAACGTCCCCCTTTCTCAGACGATCAAGGACTCTCTTCAGAAGAGTCCACTCTTCAGATCAATTGTCTGGAGCTCTGGGCAGTGCATATGGCACTGCAAGACTTCCTGCAGTGGCTGGAAGGCAAACAGATCCGAATTCAGTCGGACAATCCACAGCGGTGGCATACATCAACCACCAAGGCGGACTACGCAGTCGGTGAGCCTCCCAGGAAGTCCGCCGGATTCTGCTAGGGGTGGAAGACAGAGCATACACCATATCCGCAGTTCACATCCCGGGCGTAGAAAACTGGGAAGCAGACTTCCTCAGTCACCAGGGCGTGGACGCAGGAGAATGGTCTCTGCACCCGGACGGGTGTCAAGAATCGGCACAACAGCAAGGTCCCGGTTTTCATGACAATCAAAGAGCTCTGGCGACAGGCATCTCACAGTCGGTCAACCGTGGGCACTACCAGACCGGCCAGACTTACTGTCCCAAGGGCCGTTTTTCCATCTGAATTCTACGGCCCTGAACCTACTGTGTGGCCATTGCGTCCTAGATCCTAGTGTCCTCAGGATTATCCCACGGGGTCGTTGCCACCATGAGACAGGCTATGAAGCCCACGTCTGCTAAGATCTACCACGGAAGTGGAAGATTTTCTTTTACTGGTGCTCTGTACAAGGAGTGTCCCCCTGGCCATTGGCATTGCCTACTTTTCTTTCCTCCCTGCAATCTGGGTTGGAAAAGGGCTTGTCGCTCGGCTACCTTAAAGGGCAAGTCTCGGCGCTATTGGTGTTTTTTTCAGAAGCGTCTAGCACGACGTCCGCAGGTACGCACGTTCCTGCAGGGGGTTTGGTCATATCGTCCCCCCGTACGAGCGGCCGTTAGATCCATGGGATCTGAACAGGGTACTAGTTGCTCTCCAGAAGCCGCCTTTCGAGTCTCTGACGGATGTTTCACTCTCTCGACTATCACGGAAAGTGGCCTTTCTGGTAGCGATCACGTCTCTTCGGAGAGTGTCTGAGCTAGCAGCGCGGTCATCCAAGGCTCCCTTCCTGGTGGTCCACCAGGACAAGGTAGTGCTGCGCCCCATTCAGGAGTTTCTCCCTAAGGTAGTATCCTCGTTTCATATTAATCAGGATATCTCCTTACCTTCTTTTTGTCCTCATCCGGTTCACCGGTATGAAAAGGATTTTCATTTGTTAGATCTGGTGAGAGCACTCAGAATCTACATTTCCCGCACGGCGCCCCTGCGCCGCTCGGATGCACTCTTTGTCCTTGTCGCTGGCCAGCGCAAGGGGTCGCAGGCTTCCAAAGCCACCCTGGCTCGATGGATCAAAGAACCAATTCTTGAAGCCTACCGTTCTGCTGGGCTTCCGGTTCCATCAGGGCTGAAGGCCCATTCTACCAGAGCCGTGGGTGCGTCCTGGGCATTACGACACCAGGCTACGGCTCAACAGGTGTGCCAGGCAGCTACCTGGTCGAGTCTGCACACTTTCACCAAACATTATCAGGTGCATACCTATGCTTCGGCGGACGCCAGCCTAGGTAGAGGAGTCCTGCAGGCGGCAGTTGCCTCCATATAGGGGAGGGCTGTCTTTGCAGCTCTAACATGAGGTATTTCTTTACCCACCCAGGGACAGCTTTTGGACGTCCCAATCGTCTGGGTCTCCCAATGGAGCGCCGAAGAAGAAGGGAATTTTGTTACTTACCGTAAATTCCTTTTCTTCTAGCTCCTATTGGGAGACCCAGCACCCGCCCTGTTGTCCTTCGGGATTTTTTGGTTTGTTTGCGGGTACACATGTTGTTCATGTTGAACGGTTTTCAGTTCTCCGATGTTACTCGGAGAGAATTTGTTTAAACCAGTTCTTGGCTTTCCTCCTTCTTGCTTTTGCACTAAAACTGGTGAGCCAGTGATCCCACTGGGGGTGTATAGCCAGAAGGGGAGGGGCCTTACACTTTTTAGTGTAATTGCTTTGTGTGGCCTCCGGAGGCAGTGCTATACACCCAATCGTCTGGGTCTCCCAATAGGAGCTAGAAGAAAAGGAATTTACGGTAAGTAACAAAATTCCCTTCTTTCTCCATTCTGCCATCATGTGACCCTGACGTTCAGCTCTGATTGGTCCGTTGTTGTTGATCTCCCCTCATGTCGTGCACATTTGTGGATGCAGCTCTGGATGTGACTAGTGACAGTGGAAGCAGATTATTGCTACACTTCTCACGGTCTCCAGCAATCCGTGGAGTTTTCCTTCAAGGATTTCTCGGTTCTTGAGAAAATTGCCGGTTTCTTCTAATCTCATCCGTCCGGGCCGGAGCTGTAATCCATTCCCATCCGTGTAATGGGATTTGTTTGTGCGGCAGAAGCCGTCCTGTAAATGGCAGATAATCTGCGGAGCCGCCTGGGGAAGCATCCCGCGAGCTCATCAGCCGGAATAATAGTGCCGCCATACTGTGTAGTGGGGGGACGAGTGCTGCCTCTATGGAGGGGCCGTGTACTGACCGCACGGGGCGGAGGAGCGGGCGCTGCAGGGAGCAGACAGCTGCCGCCACGTGTAGAGCCACCGCCCGCCACAGCCACGCCCTCATATCACCTTCATTACTGGGTCAGAGCCCAGGTAGCAGGGAAAATATCCTCACCACATGGTGGTGTTATAAGAACAATATCATGTTATTATTTGAGCATAGTATGGTGGTTTTATGTGGACACCGTATGGTGGTATTATTTAGATACAGTATGGTGGTTTATTTGGATACAGTATGGTGCTTTTATTTGGGTACAGTATAGTGATTTTATTTGGATACAGTATAGTGGTTTTATTTGGATACAGTATAGTGGTTTTATTTGGACACAGTATAGTGGTTTTATTTGGACACAGTATGGTGGTTTTTTTGGACACAGTATGGTGGTTTGATTTGGGTACAGTATGGTGGTTTTATTTGGACACAGTATGGTGGTTTTATTTGGACACAGTATGGTGGTTTTATTTGGACACAGTATGGTGGTTTTATTTGGACACAGTATGGTGGTTTTATTTGGACACAGTATGGTGGTTTGATTTGGACACAGTATGGTGGTTTGATTTGGGTACAGTATGGTGGTTTGATTTGGACACAGTATGGTGGTTTGATTTGGACACAGTATGGTGGTTTTATTTGGACACAGTATGGTGGTTTGATTTGGACACAGTATGGTGGTTTTATTTGGACACAGTATGGTGGTTTTATTTGGACACAGTATGGTGGTTTAATTTGGACACAGTATGGTGGTTTTATTTGGACACAGTATGGTGGTTTTATTTGGACACAGTATGGTGGTTTGATTTGGGTACAGTATGGTGGTTTGATTTGGACACAGTATGGTGGTTTTATTTGGACACAGTATAGTGGTTTTATTTGGACACAGTATAGTGGTTTTATTTGGACACAGTATAGTGGTTTTATTTGGACACAGTATAGTGGTTTTATTTGGACACAGTATAGTGGTTTTATTTGGACACAGTATAGTGGTTTTATTTGGACACAGTATAGTGGTTTTATTTGGACACAGTATAGTGGTTTTATTTGGACACAGTATAGTGGTTTTATTTGGACACAGTATAGTGGTTTTATTTGGACACAGTATAGTGGTTTTATTTGGACACAGTATAGTGGTTTTATTTGGACACAGTATAGTGGTTTTATTTGGATACAGTATGGTGGTATAATTTGGATACCGTATGCTGGTATTTGGATACAGTATGGTGGTATAATTTGGACACAGTATGGTGGTATAATTTGGACACAGTATGGTGGTATTTGGGTACAGTATGGTGGTATAATTTGGACACAGTATGGTGGTATTTGGGTACAGTATGGTGGTATAATTTGGGTACAGTATGGTGGTATTTGGATACAGTATGTTGGTATAATTTGGATACAGTATGGTGGTATTTGGATACAGTATGGTGGTATTTGGATACAGTATGGTGGTATTATTTAGGCAATGTATGGCGGTATTATGTGGACACAGTGTCATGTTATTATTTGCACACAGTGTGGTGGTATTATTTTGGCACAGTATGGTGGTATTATTGGTGAAGATGACATAGGGGCCCCCCATATTTGCTGCCTTGGAGTTGTATGGGGACACATAACAGTGTGCACATCATGCCCTTATCCCACCACCCCTGATTCTCTCCCTTGAGGGGCACAGTTGGGGTAGGCACAGTATGGCCGCCCTCTATATGGCGGCACCACCAGACCTGCTTTCTGTGTGTACCCGCACTCGGCCGCCCGTCTCTTATGGCTTGTCTTTATTTCCGGCAGTGCTCCAAGGCGTACTCCAGCCAGTTCCTGGACACGTTTGATGCGCACAATATGGCGGTGGACGTCGTGCGATGGAATCCATTCCACCCCAAAGTCTTCATCACCTGCAGCTCGGACTGGACTGTGAAGATCTGGGAGCACAGTGTAAAGTATGTCCTGCCGGAGCCCCCACCCATCGTATGTTACACACCGCTGCATGGTATGGGGTCCGCGCCCCAGTGACCCCTCCTTCAGTGACTCTGACCCGTCCTTCATCTCTGCAGGAAGCCCATGTTCGTGTTTGACTTAAACTCTGCGGTGGGGGACGTGGCGTGGGCTCCGTACTCCTCCACGGTGTTTGCAGCAGTTACTACAGATGGCAAGGTAAGGACCATCACCTCCATCTTCTGCGCCTCCTGCGCGGAGCGGTGGCTGTGGATTATTGCTCAGCGCTCGCTGCTGAGGGGCGCTGCGGGGTGAGGCTCACAGAGCACTGTCCGCTGATACATTGCAACAAGTCATTCCTCTGTGCTGCTGTGGGGCGCTGCGAGGTGACGCTCACAGAGCACTGTCCGCTGATACATGGTAACAAGTCATTCCTCTGAGCTGCTGTGGGGCGCTGTGGGGTGAGGCTCACAGAGCACTGTCCGCTGATACATGGCAGCTGCTGTGGAGAGCTGCGGGGTGAGGCTCACAGAGCACTGTCCGCTGATGCATGGTAACAAGTCATTCCTCTGTGCTGCTGAGGGGCGCTGCGGGGTGAGGCTCACAGAGCACTGTCCGCTGATACATGGTAACAAGTCATTCCTCTGTGCTGCTGTGGGGCGCTGCGGGGTGAGGCTCACAGAGCACTGTCCGCTGATACATGGTAACAAGTCATTCCTCTGTGCTGCTGAGGGGCGCTGCGGGGTGAGGCTCACAGAGCACTGTCCGCTGATACATGGCAACAAAGTCATTCCTCTGTGCTGCTGTGGAGAGCTGCGGGGTGAGGCTCACAGAGCACTGTCCGCTGATGCATGGTAACAAGTCATTCCTCTGTGCTGCTGAGGGGCGCTGCGGGGTGAGGCTCACAGAGCACTGTCCGCTGATACATGGTAACAAGTCATTCCTCTGTGCTGCTGTGGGGCGCTGCGGGAGCTCACAGAGCATTGTACACTGATACCTGGTAACAAGTCATTCCTCTGTGCTGCTGTGGGGCGCTGCAGGGTGACGCTCACAGAGCACTGTCCGCTGATACATGGCAACAAAGTCATTCCTCTGTGCTGCTGAGGGGCGCTGCGGGGTGAGGCTCACAGAGCACTGTCCGCTGATACATGGTAACAAGTCATTCCTCTGTGCTGCTGTGGGGCGCTGCAGGGTGACGCTCACAGAGCATTGTCCGCTGATACATGGTAACAAGTCATTCCTCTGTGCTGCTGTGGGGTGCTGCGGGGTGAGGCTCACAGAGCATTGTCCGCTGATACATGGTAACAAGTCATTCCTCTGTGCTGCTGTGGTCAGTTTCCTCTGTGCTGCTGTGGTCAGAGAGTCCTCTGTGCTGCTGTGGTCAGAGAGTCCTCTGTGCTGCTGTGGTCAGAGAGTCCTCTGTGCTGCTGTGGTCAGAGAGTCCTCTGTGCTGCTGTGGTCAGAGATTCCTCTGTGCTGCTGTGGTCAGAGATTCCTCTGTGCTGCTGTGGTCAGAGAGTCCTCTGTGCTGCTGTGGTCAGAGAGTCCTCTGTGCTGCTGTGGTCAGAGATTCCTCTGTGCTGCTGTGGTCAGAGATTCCTCTGTGCTGCTGTGGTCAGAGAGTCCTCTGTGCTGCTGTGGTCAGAGAGTCCTCTGTGCTGCTGTGGTCAGAGAGTCCTCTGTGCTGCTGTGGTCAGAGATTCCTCTGTGCTGCTGTGGTCAGAGATTCCTCTGTGCTGCTGTGGTCAGAGATTCCTCTGTGCTGCTGTGGTCAGAGATTCCTCTGTGCTGCTGTGGTCAGAGATTCCTCTGTGCTGCTGTGGTCAGAGATTCCTCTGTGCTGCTGTGGTCAGAGATTCCTCTGTGCTGCTGCGGTCAGAGAGTCCTCTGTGCTGCTGCGGTCAGAGATTCCTCTGTGCTGCTGTGGTCTCTGGGAAGACGCGAGTCCTGTCATGCTATTTATAGAGGTGTAGTTATTGTTCTGCAGTTGTATCCGCCATCAGTCACACATATACCGGAGCGTTGTATGTGGATTATGCACTGGAGTCACATGTACCCACCTTGCTCCTTTTAGGCCTTCTTCCATTTCTTTTCCCCTCCCTCCCTTCCGTTCCTCCATCCTTCTTTCCGTTCTCCATTCATTATTTATATATTTTTTTCCTTCTTCCCTTGCTTTCTTTATTTCCCCCCTTCCTACCTTCCACCATTCCTCCAGCCTTCCCTTTCTTCTTTCCTTTGTCCTGTCCTTCCTTCTTTTGTCCACTCCTTCTCTAATCTCTTGCTTCTTCCCTTCTTTCATCCATATTCCATCCTTTTTTCCCTTTTTATCTCCTTGCTTTTTTCCTCACTTTATTCATTGTTCCCCTCCTTCCTTTTTTCTTTTCCCTCCTCTCTTACATCCATTATTCCTTTTTAATTTCCTCCATCTATTCATTCCTTCCTCCTTTCTTTCCTTTCTTCTTTTCTCTTCCCTGCCTTCCTTACTTTATTCATCGCTATCCTCCTTCTATTCTTTTGTCTCCTCTTTCCTTGCTCCCTTCTTTCCTTCTTCCTTCCCATCCTTTCCTTCCTCCATCCCTACCTCCATCCCTTTCTCCCTCTCGCTCTTCCTCCCTCCATCCCTTTCGCCCTCCATCCCTTTCGCCCTCCATCCCTTTCGCCCTCCATCCCTTTCGCCCTCCATCCCTTTCGCCCTCCATCCCTTTCGCCCTCCATCCCTTTCGCCCTCCATCCCTTTCGCCCTCCATCCCTTTCGCCCTCCATCCCTTTCGCCCTCCATCCCTTTCGCCCTCCATCCCTTTCGCCCTCCATCCCTTTCGCCCTCCATCCCTTTCGCCCTCCATCCCTTTCGCCCCCCCATCCCTTTCGCCCCCCATCCCTTTCGCCCCCCATCCCTTTCGCCCCCCATCCCTTTCGCCCCCCATCCCTTTCGCCCCCCATCCCTTTCGCCCCCCCATCCCTTTCGCCCCCCCATCCCTTTCGCCCCCCCATCCCTTTCGCCCCCCCCATCCCTTTCGCCCCCCCATCCCTTTCGCCCCCCCCATCCCTTTCGCCCCCCCATCCCTTTCGCCCCCCCATCCCTTTCGCCCCCCCATCCCTTTCGCCCCCCCATCCCTTTCGCCCCCCCATCCCTTTCGCCCCCCCATCCCTTTCGCCCCCCCCATCCCTTTCGCCCCCCCCATCCCTTTCGCCCCCCCATCCCTTTCGCCCCCCCATCCCTTTCGCCCCCCCCATCCCTTTCTCTTTTTTTCCTCCATCCCTTACTCCCTTCCTCCTTCCATGTTTCTCCCATCCTCCTTCCAGCTTTCTCCCATCCTTCCTTCCTTCCTTCCTTCCTTCCTTCCTTCCTTCATTCTTTCTTCCCTCCCTTCCTTCCTTCATTCTTTCTTCCCTTCCTTCCTTCCTTCCTTCCTCTCTTCCTCTATCCTTTTTCCCTTCCTCCATCCCTCCCTTCCTTCCTTCCTCCATCCATCACTACCTCCCTCCATCCATCACCACCTCCCTCCATCCTTCTTCCCTCCATCCTTCTTCTCTTCCTCCATCACTCCCTTCCTTCTTCACTCCCTCCCTCCATCCCTTCCTTCTTCCCTCCCTTCCTCCATCACTCCCTTCCTCCATCCCTTTCTTCCCTTCCTCCATCCCTTTCTTCCCTTCCTCTATCCCTTTCCTCCCTTCCTCCATCCCTTTCTTCCCTTCCTCCATCCCTTTCTTCCCTTCCTCTATCCCTTTCTTCCCTTCCTCCATCCCTTTCTTCCCTTCCTCCATCCCTTTCTTCCCTTCCTCCATCCCTTTCTTCCCTTCCTCCATCCCTTTCTTCCCTTCCTCCATCCCTTTCTTCCCTTCCTCCATCCCTTTCTTCCCTTCCTCCATCCCTTTCTTCCCTTCCTCCATCCCTTTCTTCCCTTCCTCCATCCCTTTCTTCCCTCCATCCCTCTATCCCTTTCTTTATCTCCCCCTCTCACACTTGCATTGTGTTTTCTGGTGATTCCTCTTGGGTGACTGTAGGCTTTCGCTGACTCCGTCCTCCTCCTCCGTCCCTATAATCTTATTTCCTTCCTCGCGGTGTAGCTGGGCGTCTGGGGTCTCCGCCAGGGACCGCTCATCCCACGTTACCTCTTACTGACGATAACCTCCATCATTCCCTCATGATCCGGGCAGGTATTTTGCTGTAGGCTGCGCAGCCTCGGAGGCCGTAGCTTGTGCGGCGTCTATGAAGATCCAGGACACCACCAGGTGATGGGGCTTCTGCCCGCAGCCTTAGGAGGTCCCTCTGCCTCAGAAGAGGACACCACCAGGTGATGGGGCTGCTGCCCGCAGTCTTAGGGGGTCCCTCTGCCTCAGAGGAGGACACCACCAGGTGATGGGGCTGCTGCCCGCAGTCTTAGGAGATCCCTCTGCCTCAGAAGAGGACACCACCAGGTGATGGGGCTGCTGCCCACAGTCTTAGGAGGTCCCTCTGCCTCAGAAGAGGACACCACCAGGTGATGGGGCTGCTGCCCACAGTCTTAGGAGGTCCCTCTGCCTCAGAAGAGGACACCACCAGGTGATGGGGCTGCTGCCCGCAGTCTTAGGGGGTCCCTCTCCCTCAGAAGAGGACACCACCAGGTGATGGGGCTGCTGCCCACAGTCTTAGGAGGTCCCTCTGCCTCAGAAGAGGACACCACCAGGTGATGGGGCTGCTGCCCGCAGTCTTAGGGGGTCCCTCTACCTCAGAAGAGGACACCACCAGGTGATTGGGCTGCTGCACACAGTCTTAGGAGGTCCCTCTGCCTCAGGAGAGAACACCACCAGATGATGGGGCTGCTGCCCACAGCCTTAGGGGGTCCCTCAGCCTCAGAAGAGGACACCACCAGGTGATGGGGCTGCTGCCCGCAGTCTTAGGGGGTCCCTCTCCCTCAGAAGAGGACACCACCAGGTGATGGGGCTGCTGCCCACAGTCTTAGGAGGTCCCTCTGCCTCAGAAGAGGACACCACCAGGTGATGGGGCTGCTGCCCGCAGTCTTAGGGGGTCCCTCTACCTCAGAAGAGGACACCACCAGGTGATTGGGCTGCTGCACACAGTCTTAGGGGGTCCCTCTGCCTCAGGAGAGAACACCACCAGATGATGGGGCTGCTGCCCACAGCCTTAGGGGGTCCCTCTGCATCAGAAGAGGACACCACCAGGTGATGGGGCTGCTGCCCGCAGTCTTAGGGGGTCCCTCTGCCTCAGAAGAGGACACCACCAGGTGATGGGGCTGCTGCCCGCAGTCTTAGGAGGTCCCTCTGCCTCAGAAGAGGACACCACCAGGTGATGGGGCTGCTGCCCGCAGTCTTAGGGGGTCCCTCTGCCTCAGAAGAGGACACCACCAGGTGATGGGGCTGCTGCCCGCAGTCTTAGGAGGTCCCTCTGCCTCAGAAGAGGACACCACCAGATGATGGGGCTGCTGCCCGCAGCCTTAGGGGGTCCCTCAGCCTCAGAAGAGGACTCCACCAGGTGATGGGGCTGCTGCCCGCAGTCTTAGGAGGTCCCTCTGCCTCAGGAGAGAACACCACCAGATGATGGGGCTGCTGCCTGCAGCCTTAGGGGGTCCCTCAGCCTCAGAAGAGGACTCCACCAGGTAATGGGGCTGCTGCCCGCAACCTTAGTTGGACCCTCTGCTTCAGAAGAGGACACCACCAGATGATGGGGCTGCTACCGTTAACCTTTGTGGAGCGGTGGACAGATGAGCGGCTTCTCCCGGTTGGAGGTTCGGCGTTCCTTCGCGGCAGAAGTGGTTAATAGCAGCCGCGATTACGGGCTCAGTAATCCGGATAACAGTCACTTATGCGCGACTGAAGACACAAAATGTTTTCTCCGTTTGATGGATTTTGCTCTGGAGCCGGATCTGCCTTCTCCGTCCCGCGAGGAGCTTCTGCTCCTGCCCGCGGTCCTGTCATGTGCCGTGTGCTCGGCCTCCGATGTGCTCGGCCTCCGATGTGCCCTCCGGGGGTCTCCATTCCTCACAAGTTGTCATTGTGATCCTGGCAGTGTTATAAATAGAGCGGCGCGGGATCTTGGAGGAGGGGAGAGCGCTGCGGACATCTGAGAGCAGGCACCGCGGGATGTAACTTGTGAATGATGGGGGTTATACTACTGTGATCCAAGTAATGAAACGGTTTTCTTCCTGGATTGCCCTGTATTTAGGTGACTGAGTGCGTATGACCGTTGCTGGGCCCGGGAGCGTGTGACCGTTGCTGGGCCCGGGAGCGTGTGACAGTTGCTGGGCCCGGGAGCGTGTGACCGTTGCTGGGCCCGGGAGCGTGTGACCGTTGCTGGGCCCGGGAGCGTGTGACCGTTGCTGGGCCCGGGAGCGTGTGACCGTTGCTGGGCCCGGGAGCGTGTGACCGTTGCTGGGCCCGGGAGCGTGTGACCGTTGCTGGGCCCGGGAGCGTGTGACCGTTGCTGGGCCCGGGAGCGTGTGACCGGTGCTGGGCCCGGGAGCGTGTGACCGGTGCTGGGCCCCTGAGCATGGGAGTGGTGTCGGGCCTGGGAGTGTGGGGCCGTTACTGTGCCAGGGTGCGAGAGGCCAGCGCTGGGCCCTAGCCCTGTGGGCCCAAGAGTGGTCCCAGGCCCAGGATCATGGTGCGGGAGCGTGGAGCCGGTGTTGGGTCCGAGAAATGTATGGTTGGTCCTCTGTGTATCCGCCATTATTGCTGCAGCCCAGGCCCCGTCCTCTGTGTATCCGCCATTATTCCTGAAGCCCAGGCCCCGTCTTCTGTGTATCCGCCGTTATTCCTGCAGCCCAGGCCCCGTCCTCTGTGTATCCGCCGTTATTCCTGCAGCTCAGGCCCCGTCCTCTGTGTATCCGCCATTATTCCTGCAGCCCAGGCCCCGTCCTCTGTGTATCCGCCGTTATTCCTGCAGCCCAGGCCCCGTCCTCTGTGTATCCGCCGTTATTGCTGCAGCCCAGGCCCCGTCCTCTGTGTATCCGCCGTTATTCCTGCAGCCCAGGCCCCGTCCTCTGTGTATCCGCCGTTATTCCTGCAGCCCAGGCCCCGTCTTCTGTGTATCCGCCGTTATTCCTGAAGCCCAGGCCCCGTCTTCTGTGTATCCGCCGTTATTCCTGCAGCCCAGGCCCCGTCCTCTGTGTATCCGCCGTTATTCCTGCAGCTCAGGCCCCGTCCTCTGTGTATCCGCCATTATTCCTGCAGCCCAGGCCCCGTCCTCTGTGTATCCGCCGTTATTCCTGCAGCCCAGGCCCCGTCCTCTGTGTATCCGCCGTTATTGCTGCAGCCCAGGCCCCGTCCTCTGTGTATCCGCCGTTATTCCTGCAGCCCAGGCCCCGTCCTCTGTGTATCCGCCGTTATTCCTGCAGCCCAGGCCCCGTCCTCTGTGTATCCGCCATTATTGCTGCAGCCCAGGCCCCGTCCTCTGTGTATCCGCCGTTATTCCTGCAGCCCAGGCCCCGTCCTCTGTGTATCCGCCGTTATTCCTGCAGCCCAGGCCCCGTCCTCTGTGTATCCGCCGTTATTCCTGCAGCCCAGGCCCCGTCCTCTGTGTATCCGCCGTTATTCCTGCAGCCCAGGCCCCGTCCTCTGTGTATCCGCCGTTATTGCTGCAGCCCAGGCCCCGTCCTCTGTGTATCCGCCGTTATTCCTGCAGCCCAGGCCCCGTCCTCTGTGTATCCGCCGTTATTCCTGCAGCCCAGGCCCCGTCCTCTGTGTATCCGCCGTTATTCCTGCAGCCCAGGCCCCGTCCTCTGTGTATCCGCCGTTATTCCTGCAGCCCAGGCCCCGTCCTCTGTGTATCCGCCGTTATTCCTGCAGCCCAGGCCCCGTCCTCTGTGTATCCGCCGTTATTGCTGCAGCCCAGGCCCCGTCCTCTGTGTATCCGCCGTTATTCCTGCAGCCCAGGCCCCGTCCTCTGTGTATCCGCCGTTATTCCTGCAGCCCAGGCCCCGTCCTCTGTGTATCCGCCGTTATTGCTGCAGCCCAGGCCCCGTCCTCTGTGTATCCGCCGTTATTCCTGCAGCCCAGGCCCCGTCCTCTGTGTATCCGCCGTTATTCCTGCGCTCTTCCTCACATCTTCTGAATTTTCATCACATCCTCGGTTAATTCATTTTACTTCAGGGTAAAATATTGCGCTCCGTGCGCCGGCTCCCGCAGGTCAGGTACACTCACATTACCATACTTTAATATGTATTTCCTCCATCTCATGCACACTGAGGACTAACGAGCCGAGGATGGGGAGCGGGTCACATGACAGCGCGGTTATTACAGATCCAGGTGAGCGCGTCATTCTCCTGTATAATCAGGGAAGCTTCGCCGCTGGTCACACACCGGGCCGTCATCATCGGGCATCTACTTATTATCAAAGCCCCAGTCAGCATCCTATAGGTTAACTTTATATTTCTGTAAAAAGAGGTTCAGGGATGGGGCCCGTTCTCAATATCGAGGCCGGTCCCAGAGGGGAAACATTCATGGCATATCCTGAGGATAGAGCCAAGTCTTAATAGTGGCCATGGATGTGATGACATGTAGAGCTCTATCATGATCAATGGTCACCATGAATGTGATGATATATAGAGCTGGGCCGTGATCAGTGGTCTCCATGAATATGTTGACATGTAGAGCTAGGCCTTGATCTATGGTTTCCATGAGCGTGATGAGATGTAGAGCAAGGCCATGATCTATGGTCTCTATGAATGTGGTGACACGTAGAGCTAGGCCATGATCAATGATCTCCATGAGTGTGATGAGATGTAGAGCTAGATTATGATCAGTGGTCTCCATGAGCGTGATGACTTGTAGAGCTAGGCCATGATCAATGGTCTCTATGATCGTAATGAGATGTAGAGGTAGACCATGATCAATGCTCTCTATGACTGTGGTGACACATAGAGCTAGGCCATGATCAATGGTCTCCATGAGTGTGATGAGATGTAGAGCTAGACCATGATCAATGGTCTCCATGAGCATGATGACTTGTAGAGCTAGGCCATGATCAATGGTCTCCATGAGCATGATGACTTGTAGAGCTAGGCCATGATCAATGGTCTCCATGAGCATGATGACTTGTAGAGCTAGGCCATGATCAATGGTCTCTATGAATGTGGTGACACGTAGAGCTAGGCCATGATCACTGGTTGCCAAGGATATAGTGACATATAGAGCTAGGACATGGTCAGTGGTCTCCATGAGCGTGAAGACATGTAGAGCAAGACCATGATTAATAATCTCTATGAATGTTTTAATATGTAGAGCTAGATCAATGGTTTCCATAGATGTGATGACATGTAGAGCTGGGCCGTGATCAATGGCCACCATGGATATGATGACCAGTAGTGTTAGGTCATGATCAATGGTTGCCACGGATGTGATGATATACAGAGCTACATCATGGTTAATGGTCGCCATGGATGTGTTGGTGTATAGAGCTACATCATGATTAATGGTCGCCATGGATGTGTTGGTGTATAGAGCTACATCATGGTTAATGGTCGCAATGGATGTGTTGGTGTATAGAGCTATATCATGATTAATGGTCGCAATGGATGTGATTACATTTAGAGCTGACCCATGATCAATGGTCACCATAGATGTGATGTCATATAGAGCTATATCATGATGAAAGGTTGCCATTGATGTGATGACATGCAGGACTAGGTCATGATCAATAGTCTCCATGGATATGATGATATATAGAGCTAGGCCAAGATGAATGGTCACCATAAGCATGATGACATTTACAGCTGGACCATAATCAATGGTTGCCATGAATGTTGTAACACGTAGAGCTAGGTCATGATCAATGGTGTCTATGACTGTGGTGTCACGTAGAGCTAGGCCATGATCAATGGTGTCTATGACTGTGGTGTCACGTAGAGCTAGGCCATGATCAATGGTGTCTGACTGTGGTGTCACGTAGAGCTAGGCCATGATCAATGGTGTCTATAAACAAGGTGACACGTAGAGATAGGCCATGTTCAATGATCTCTATGAATGTGGTGGCACATGGAGCTAGGCCATGATCAATAGTTGCCAAGGATATAGTGACATATAGAGCTAGGACATGGTCAATGGTCTAAATAGATGTGATGACAAGTAGAGCTAGGTCATGATCAATGGTCGCCATGAATGTGGTGACACGTAGAGCTAGGCCATGAACAATGGTCTCTATGAATTTGATGACCAGTAGAGCGAGGCCATGATCAATGGTCACCATGGGTGTGATGCATCTAGAGCGAGGCCATGATTAATGGTCTCTATGAATGTGGTGACACGTAGAGCAGAAAGAGAAGAAGAGAACTGTCTGAGGACTAAAGAAACAAAATTGTTGAAAAATATTAATAATCTCAAGGTTACAAGTCTATCTCCAGAGATCTTGATGTTCCTTTACCCACAATGCACAACACAATCAAGAAGTTTACAACCCATGGCTCTGTAGCTAATCTCCCTGGATGTGGAAAGCAGAGAACAATTGATGAAAGGTTGTAAGCAAGATAGTCCGGGTGGTGGATAATCCCCAATCAAGTTCTAAAGAAATTCAAGCCGTTCTGCACCTTAGGGGGCCTCATTGTCAGCGAAAACTATCTGGCCACATCTGAACGAAACGCTATGGCAGGAGACCCAGGAGGACCCCACTGTGAACACACACCACCAGTGATGGGTATGAAATCCATAGGATACAGCCCTAGAGATATCCATATGCAAGTACCAGAATGTAGCGAGTGGGGTTCTCATCCCGGTGTGGGGCCTGTCGGGGTCGCCAACCCTCAGGATGAGGCATAGTCATGGAATTGTTACAATTAGCTCTTGAGTAATGGCTACAAGACGTATATTGATTAGTTATAACCTATAGGGACCGGAAAAGTCATGGAAAGAACAGGGTTGAGTAATGGTTAATTGTTGGCATCAAAGTTATAAAAAGTAAAGATAGGTGGGTATATGATGGGTATAAAAGTAATGGAATATAGAGCGAGAAGAAGTATGGAAGTCGTGAAGTCAATGGATACTGGTGTCTCTCATACATCAGTGGTGGGTACGTCAGCCATGAACTGGAGAACTGGGTCCTGAACCATGGATACTTGTGTCTCATACCTCAGTGTTGACTACATCAGCCTTTAAATATAGATCTCGGTCACGATTCATGGATACTGGTGTCTGATACGTCAGTGGTGGGTACGTTAGCTATGAAATGTAGAGCTTAGTCATGATTCATGGATACTGGTGTCTTATATCTCCGTGTTGTGTGCGTCAGCCATGAAATGTAGATCTGGGTCACAATCCATGGATACTTGTGTCTCATACCTCAGTGTTGTGTGCGTCAGCCATGAAATGTAGATCTGGGTCACAATCCATAGATACTGGTCTCAGACCTCAGTGTTGGGTACATCAGCCATTAAATCTAGATCTGGGTGTCTCTCATACCTCAGTGGTGGGTACGTCAGCCATGATGTAGAGCTGGGTCACGATTCATGGATACTGGTGTCTCATACCTCAGTGGTGGATGCATCAGCCATGAAATGTAGAGCTGGGTCACGATTCATGGATACTGGTGTCTCCTATCTCAGTGGTGGGTGCGTCAGCCATGATGTAGAGCTGGGTCACGATTCATGGATACTGGTGTCTCATACCTCAGTGGTGGATGCGTCAGCCATGATGTAGAGCTGGGTCACGATTCATGGATACTGGTGTCTCATACCTCAGTGGTGGGTGCGTCAGCCATGATGTAGAGCTGGGTCACGATTCATGGATACTGGTGTCTCATACCTCAGTGGTGGATGCGTCAGCCATGATGTAGAGCTGGGTCACGATTCATGGATACTGGTGTCTCCTATCTCAGTGATAGTGATTCTGAATGTCCTGGAAAGTCCAGAAGGTGAGGGTCCATGGTGGGAATGATCCTTGTGGATTATAGCGTTAGGGTCATGGTCTATGGTTGGTATGTAGGTTTTGCAGTATTAAGCTCGGTCAGTGTGAATGTCTCGTATGTGATCAATATACAGTTAGGTCCAGAAATCTTTGGACAGTGACACAGTTTTCGCGAGTTGGGCTCTGCATGCCACCACATTGGATTTGAAATGAAACCTCTACAACAGAATTCAAGTGCAGATTGTAACGTTTAATTTGAAGGTTTGAACAAAAATATCTGATAGAAATTGTAGGAATTGTCACATTTCTTTACAAACACTCCACATTTTAGGAGGTCAAAAGTAATTGGACAAATAAACCAAACCCAAACAAAATATTTTTATTTTCAATATTTTGTTGCGAATCCTTTGGAGGCAATCACTGCCTTAAGTCTGGAACCCATGGACATCACCAAACGCTGGGTTTCCTCCTTCTTAATGCTTTGCCAGGCCTTTACAGCCGCAGCCTTCAGGTCTTGCTTGTTTGTGGGTCTTTCCGTCTTAAGTCTGGATTTGAGCAAGTGAAATGCATGCTCAATTGGGTTAAGATCTGGTGATTGACTTGGCCATTGCAGAATGTTCCACTTTTTTGCACTCATGAACTCCTGGGTAGCTTTGGGTGTATGCTTGGGGTCATTGTCCATCTGTACTATGAAGCGCCGTCCGATCAACTTTGCGGCATTTGGCTGAATCTGGGCTGAAAGTATATCCCGGTACACTTCAGAATTCATCCGGCTACTCTTGTCTGCTGTTATGTCATCAATAAACACAAGTGACCCAGTGCCATTGAAAGCCATGCATGCCCATGCCATCACGTTGCCTCCACCATGTTTTACAGAGGATGTGGTGTGCCTTGGATCATGTGCCGTTCCCTTTCTTCTCCACACTTTTTTCTTCCCATCATTCTGGTACAGGTTGATCTTGGTCTCATCTGTCCATAGAATACTTTTCCAGAACTGAGCTGGCTTCATGAGGTGTTTTTCAGCAAATTTAACTCTGGCCTGTCTATTTTTGGAATTGATGAATGGTTTGCATCTAGATGTGAACCCTTTGTATTTACTTTCATGGAGTCTTCTCTTTACTGGTGACTTAGAGACAGATACACCTACTTCACTGAGAGTGTTCTGGACTTCAGTTGATGTTGTGAATGGGTTCTTCTTCACCAAAGAAAGTATGCGGCGATCATCCACCACTGTTGTCATCCGTGGACGCCCAGGCCTTTTGAGTTCCCAAGCTCACCAGTCAATTCCTTTTTTCTCAGAATGTACCCGACTGTTGATTTTGCTACTCCAAGCATGTCTGCTATCTCTCTGATGGATTTTTTCTTTTTTTTTCAGCCTCAGGATGTTCTGCTTCACCTCAATTGAGAGTTCCTTAGACTACATGTTGTCTGGTCACAGCAACAGCTTCCAAATGCAAAACCACACACCTGTAATCAACCCCAGACCTTTTAACTACTTCATTGATTACAGGTTAACGAGGGAGACGCCTTCAGAGTTAATTGCAGCCCTTAGAGTCTCTTGTCCAATTACTTTTGGTCCCTTGAAAAAGAGGAGGCTATGCATTACAGAGCTATGATTGCTAAACCCTTTCTCCGATTTGGATGTGAAAACTCTCATATTGCAGCTGGGAGTGTGCACTTTCAGCCCATATTATATATAGAATTGTATTTCTGAACATGTTTTTGTAAACAGCTAAAATAACAAAACTTGTGTCACTGTCCAAATATTTCTGGACCTAACTGTATGATAGAGCTCGGTGATGACTATTGACCATTCGTGGTGGTGCGTCACCATTTACACGTCCTCGTCTCATTTCTACATTAGTCTGGAGGACCTTTCCTAGATTTGTATGTTTTTATACCAGTGAAACCTTCATCCCAGAAGTCATCTTCATGCATGTGACATGCCACAGCCCATTATACTGAGCCACAGGCCACTCCGGCTCTACAGCCCATTATACTGAGCCACAGGCCAGTCCAGCTCCACAGCCTATTATACTGAGCCACAGGCCGCTCCGGCTCTACAGCCCATTATACTGAGCCACAGGCCACTCCGGCTCCACAGCCTATTATACTGAGCCACAGGCCACTCCGGCTCCACAGCCTATTATACTGAGCCACAGGCCACTCCGGCTCTACAGCCTATTATACTGAGCCACAGGCCACTCCGGCTCCACAGCCCATTATACTGAGCCACAGGCCACTCCGGCTCCACAGCCTATTATACTGAGCCACAGGCCACTCCGGCTCCAAAGCCCATTATACTGAGTCACAGGCCACTCCGGCTCCACAGCCTATTATACTGAGCCACAGGCCACTCCGGCTCCACAGCCCATTATACTGAGCCACAGGCCACTCCGGCTCCACAGCCTATTATACTGAGCCACAGGCCACTCCGGCTCCACAGCCCATTATACTGAGCCACAGGCCACTCCGGCTCCACAGCCCATTATACTGAGTCACAGGCCACTCCGGCTCCACAGCCTATTATACTGAGCCACAGGCCACTCCAGCTCCACAGCCTATTATACTGAGCCACAGGCCACTCCGGCTCCACAGCCTATTATACTGAGCCACACTCCACTCCGGCTCCACAGCCCATTATACTGAGCCACAGGCCACGCCGGCTCCACAGCCCATTATACTGAGCTACAGGCCACTCCGGCTCCACAGCCTATTATACTGAGCCACAGGCCACTCTGGCTCCACAGCCTATTATACTGAGCCACAGGCCACTTCGGCTCCACAACCTATTATACTGAGCCACAGGCCGCTCCGGCTCTACAGCCTATTATACTGAGCCACAGGCCACTCCGGCTCCACAGCCTATTATACTGAGCCACAGGCCACTCCGGCTCCACAGCCTATTATACTGAGCCACAGGCCGCTCCGGCTCCACAGCCTATTATACTGAGCCACAGGCCACTCCGGCTCCACAACCTATTATACTGAGCCACAGGCCACTCCGGCTCCACAGCCTATTATACTGAGCCACAGGCCACTCCGGCTCCACAGCCTATTATACTGAGCCACAGGCCGCTCCGGCTCCACAGCCTATTATACTGAGCCACAGGCCGCTCCGGCTCCACAGCCTATTATACTGAGCCACAGGCTGCTCCGGCTCCACAACCCATTATACTGAGCCACAGGCCACTCCGGCTCCACAGCCTATTATACTGAGCCACACTCCACTCCGGCTCCACAGCCTATTATACTGAGCCACAGGCCACTCCGGCTCCACAGCCTATTATACTGAGCCACAGGCCGCTCCGGCTCCACAGCCTATTATACTGAGCCATAGGCCGCTCCGGCTCCACAGCCCATTATACTGAGTCACAGGCCACTCCGGCTCTACAGCCTATTATACTGAGCCACAGGCCACTCCGGCTCCACAGCCCATTATACTGAGTCACAGGCCACTCCGGCTCCACAGCCCATTATACTGAGCCACAGGCCACTCCGGCTCCACAGCCCATTATACTGAGTCACAGGCCACTCCGGCTCCACAGCCCATTATACTGAGTCACAGGCCACTCCGGCTCCACAGCCCATTATACTGAGTCACAGGCTGCTCCGGCTCTACAGCCCATTATACTGAGCCACAGGCCACTCCGGCTCCACAGGCCACTCCGGCTCCACATGCCGCTCCGGCTCCACCGCTCTCATGAGATTGACCTTTATCTGATGAGAAGGTTCAGCAATATGGAAAACGAGCCAGGAATGATGAAAGATCTCCTCCGTGTGTTGATCCTCGTCACCTGCCCGGCCGACCCTTCGTCAGGAACGGTAACTGTTGTGTGTGAACCATGAGCCGATCCCCGCGATCCCGGGGACACAATCAGCGGATGGCTTCCTTGTAGTCGCTGCGCTGATGATTACAGTCCCGGGTCTGTGCAGCGAGCGCTCATTACCAGAGATGAGGAGGATAACTCCTAACCAGAGATAATTAGTGTTTTCCAGGCGGCATCAATCACACACAAGAGTCAGTGTACTGCACGCTGCCATTACTGTGTCTGATAACGGGATCAGTAGCGGTAACTGACATTACGCATGCCCTCGCCATCTATGGGAGCCCGTGCATGCAGTCATCAGAGGCGCTGAGAGGTGGAATTCATCTTCAGATTTTTATTGGCAGCCGGAAGGTTTTGTTGCTAAATTCCCTCCACCTTGACTAAAACCCCCAGTTCTGGCTGCTGAAAATCAACCAAAAAGCTCAGTGATGCCCCCACCGTGCCTCACTGTGGGGAGGGGGATCTTCTGGGGATCCACAGTGGTGACTTTGCACCTTTTGGAATTATGGCCAGAAAGTTCCACCTTGGTCACGTTTCATGCTTTTGACATATTTGATGGTGGTTTTGGTACAACATAGCCGGACTTTGAGGTTTTTCTTTGTAAGAAGAAGTCTTCCATCTTGCCATCCAATGCAGATCGGAAATATAGAGAATACGGAAATTAGAAATTCCTGCAGCTCCTTAATGTTGCTGTCGACCTCTTGGCGACCTACCTTTTTACGAATGTTCTTCTTGTCATTTCATCATTTGCTGGGGGACGTCCAGTTCTCGGTAATGTCACTGTTGTGACAAATATATATATCAGCCTCTCCTTGATGACGTCTTCACATTGTCCATGGTAGATGTAATGCCTGGGAAATGTTTTTGTCCTCTCCCCTGACTGGTAACTTTCCACAGGGAGAGCCTTTGCTGTGTTGTCAGCTGTTTACAGACCTGAACCTTTCCACAGTGAGACCCTTTGCTGTGTTGTGAGCTGTTTACATACCTGAATCTTCCACAGTGAGATCCTTTGCTGTGATGTCAGCTGTTTACATACCTGAACCTTTCCACAGTGAGACCCTTTGCTGTGTTGTGAGCTGTTTACATACCTGAATCTTCCACAGTGAGACCCTTTGCTGTGTTGTCAGCTGTTTACATACCTGAATCTTCCACAGTGAGACCCTTTGCTGTGTTGTCAGCTGTTTACATACCTGAATCTTCCACAGTGAGACCCTTTGCTGTGATATCAGCTGTTTACATACCTGAATCTTACCACAGTGAGACCCTTTGCTTTGTTGTTAGCTGTTTACAGACCAGAATCTTTCCACAGTGAGACCCTTTGCTGTGTTGTCAGCTGTTTACAGACCTGAATCTTTCCACAGTGAGATCCTTTGCTGTGTTGTCGGCTGTTTACAGGTCAGACACTTTCCACAGTGAGATCCTTTGCTGTGTTGTCAGCTGTTTACAGGTCAGAAACTTTCCACAGTGAGAGCCTTTGCTGTGTTGTCAGCTGTTTACAGACCAGACACTTTCCACAGTGAGATCCTTTGCTGTGTTGTCGGCTGTTTACAGATCAGACACTTTCCACAGTGAGATCCTTTGCTGTGTTGTCAGCTGTTTACATACCTGAACCTTTCCACAGTGAGATCCTTTGCTGTGTTGTCAGCTGTTTACATACCTGAATCTTCCACAGTGAGATCCTTTGCTGTGATGTCAGCTGTTTACATACCTGAACCTTTCCACAGTGAGACCCTTTGCTGTGTTGTGAGCTGTTTACATACCTGAATCTTCCACAGTGAGACCCTTTGCTGTGTTGTCAGCTGTTTACATACCTGAATCTTCCACAGTGAGACCCTTTGCTGTGTTGTCAGATGTTTACATACCTGAATCTTCCACAGTGAGATCCTTTGCTGTGTTGTCAGCTGTTTACATACCTGAATCTTCCACAGTGAGACCCTTTGCTGTGATATCAGCTGTTTACATACCTGAATCTTACCACAGTGAGACCCTTTGCTTTGTTGTTAGCTGTTTACATACCAGAATCTTTCCACAGTGAGAGCCTTTGTTGTGTTGTCAGCTGTTTACAGGTCAGAATCTTTCCACAGTGAGATCCTTTGCTGTGTTGTCCGCTGTTTACAGGTCAGACACTTTCCACAGTGAGACCCTTTGCTGTGTTGTCAGCTGTTTACAGATCAGACACTTTCCACAGTGAGATCCTTTGCTGTGTTGTCAGCTGTTTACAGATCAGACACTTTCCACAGTGAGATCCTTTGCTGTGTTGTCAGCTGTTTACAGGTCAGAAACTTTCCACAGTGAGAGCCTTTGCTGTGTTGTCAGCTGTTTACAGACCAGACACTTTCCACAGTGAGATCCTTTGCTGTGTTGTCGGCTGTTTACAGGTCAGACACTTTCCACAGTGAGAGCCTTTGCTGTGTTGTCAGCTGTTTACAGGTCAGACACTTTCCACAGTGAGATCCTTTGCTGTGTTGTCGGCTGTTTACAGATCAGACACTTTCCACAGTGAGATCCTTTGCTGTGTTGTCAGCTGTTTACAGGTCAGATACTTTCCACAGTGAGATCCTTTGCTGTGTTGTCAGCTGTTTACAGGTCAGATACTTTCCACAGTGAGATCCTTTGCTGTGTTGTCGGCTGTTTACAGGTCAGATACTTTCCACAGTGAGAACCTTTGCTGTGTTGTCAGCTGTTTACAGATCAGACACTTTCCACAGTGAGATCCTTTGCTGTGTTGTCAGCTGTTTACAGGTCAGACACTTTCCACAGTGAGATCCTTTGCTGTGTTGTCGGCTGTTTACATACCTGAATCTTTCCACAGTGAGATCCTTTGCTGTGTTGTCAGCTGTTTACAGGTCAGACACTTTCCACAGTGAGAGCCTTTGCTGTGTTGTCAGCTGTTTACAGATCAGACACTTTCCACAGTGAGAGCCTTTGCTGTGTTGTCAGCTGTTTACAGACCAGACACTTTCCACAGTGAGAGCCTTTGCTGTGTTGTCAGCTGTTTACATACCTGAATCTTCCACAGTGAGATCCTTTGCTGTGTTGTCAGCTGTTTACATACCTGAATCTTTCCACAGTGAGATCCCTTGCTGTGTTGTCGGCTGTTTACATACCTGAACCTTTCCACAGTGAGATCCTTTGCTGTGTTGTCAGCTGTTTACATACCTGAACCTTTCCACAGTGAGATCCCTTGCTGTGTTGTCGGCTGTTTACATACCTGAACCTTTCCACAGTGAGATCCTTTGCTGTGTTGTCAGCTGTTTACATACCTGAACCTTTCCACAGTGAGATCCCTTGCTGTGTTGTCGGCTGTTTACATACCTGAACCTTTCCACAGTGAGAGCCTTTGCTGTGTTGTCAGCTGTTTACATACCTGAACCTTTCCACAGTGAGATCCCTTGCTGTGTTGTCGGCTGTTTACATACCTGAACCTTTCCACAGTGAGAGCCTTTGCTGTGTTGTCAGCTGTTTACATACCTGAATCTTCCACAGTGAGATCCTTTGCTGTGTTGTCAGCTGTTTACATACCTGAACCTTTCCACAGTGAGATCCTTTGCTGTGTTGTCAGCTGTTTACATACCTGAACCTTTCCACAGTGAGATCCCTTGCTGTGTTGTCGGCTGTTTACATACCTGAACCTTTCCACAGTGAGAGCCTTTGCTGTGTTGTCAGCTGTTTACATACCTGAACCTTTCCACAGTGAGAGCCTTTGCTGTGTTGTCAGCTGTTTATGGACAAGAAAATGTCAGGAAAATCCTCCTAGAACAGATACACTTCCTCTCGGGTTGATCAGAATCGCTGTAAATGATGGTGGCCTAGCGCTGATACTGTCTAACTTGGGGGAAATGTGATTGGCAGATTCTGAACACAATCACACCCCAATTATAAGAGGGTGTGAACACTTCTACATCCTTATTATTGTATTTTCACCCCCTCAAAATTATTATTTTTTTCTCTCAATGGATTTGTGCAGATTATGGGCGACAATAAAGGTGGAAAAAGTTCTGAAATTATTCTTCTTTGTAGGATTTTTTTTTTTTTTTACATGAGAAAAGCCTGGGATTTTTTCAGGGGTGTGTAGACTTTTTTTTTTTTTTTTTTCTTTTTTTTTTTTTCACTGTACACCATGAGCTTAAAACCCACATGTGTCGGTATATTGACCAAGCTCGGATGGGTATGAACGCTTGTATTGTGAGATAGAGTATTCAGTCACCGCGAAATATCTCCTTCCCCCTCCAGGCCCCTGCTGTGTCTGCTGCAGAATCCTCTCTACCTATAAACTACTCTTTCTTTTCAAGACTCCTCTGTTTCCTCCAGGTCCCTCTGTCTCCCTGCACAATCCTCTGAACCCCCTCCATTAGACTCCACCGCCCCCCTCCTCCAATCTCCACCATTCCCCTTCTCTGGACCCCGCCGTTGCCCTCCTCTATATCACTATTATCTGATCTCTATATAGCACTGTTATAGCCCTATACAGTGTGTCCACCTATATCCTGTCCACCGCCATTAACTGCAGAACGGCGGCAGCTATAGGCATAGAAGTGGTGTCTAGGTATAGTAAAGTAGCCATGCGCTATGCAATGAAACCACCTATAGCGCCACCTGGTGGAAAACAACGGAGTTAGCATTTTTATTTCGAAAACGGAACGAGATAGAGAAAAAAAGTGGATTACAAAGTTGTAGGACATCATCAATTCAATACAAATCGACACCTTGCACAGAAATACTATATGAAACCCATGACCCCCCCTCCCCCAAACATTGAATTGAATGCTGGTCACGCATATGGCGCCCATTAGTGTCCCCCGTCAGCTGCAATGCACATCTGGCCTCTGCACAGCATACTGTATCTGGCTGCAATGCACATCTGGGCTCTGCACAGCATACTGTATCTGGCTGCAATGCACATCTGGCCTCTGCACAGCATACTGTATCTGGCTGCAATGCACATCTGGCCTCTGCACAGTATACTGTATCTTGCTGCAATGCATATCTGGCTTCTGCACAGCATACTGTATCTGGCTGCAATGCACATCTGGCCTCTGCACAGCATACTGTATCTGGCTGCAATTCACATCTGGGCTCTGCACAGCATACTGTATCTTGCTGCAATGCACATCTGGCCTCTGCACAGCATACTGTATCTGGCTGTAATGCACATCTGGCCTCTGCACAGCATACTGTATCTTGCTGTAATGCACATCTGCACTCTGCACAGCATACTGTATCTTGCTGCAATGCACATCTGGCCTCTGCACAGCATACTGTATCTTGCTGCAATGCACATCTGGCCTCTGCACAGCATACTGTATCTTGCTGCAATGCACATCTGGCCTCTGCATAGCATACTGTATCTTGCTGCAATGCACATCTGGCCTCTGCACAGCATACTGTATCTTGCTGCAATGCACATCTGGCCTCTGCACAGCATACTGTATCTGGCTGCAATGCACATCTGGGCTCTGCACAGCATACTGTATCTTGCTGTAATGCACATCTGGACTCTGCACAGCATACTGTATCTGGCTGCAATGCACATCTGGCCTCTGCACAGCATACTGTATCTGGCTGCAATGCACATCTGGACTCTGCACAGCATACTGTATCTTGCTGCAATGCACATCTGGACTCTGCACAGCATACTGTATCTTGCTGCAATGCACATCTGGACTCTGCACAGCATACTGTATCTTGCTGCAATGCACATCTGGACTCTGCACAGCACACTGTATCTTGCTGCAATGCACATCTGGACTCTGCACAGCATACTGTATCTTGCTGTAATGCACATCTGGACTCTGCACAGCATACTGTATCTTGCTGCAATGCACATCTGGCCTCTGCACAGCATACTGTATCTGGCTGCAATGCACATCTGGGCTCTGCACAGCATACTGTATCTTGCTGCAATGCACATCTGGCCTCTGCACAGCATACTGTATCTGGCTGCAATGCACATCTGGCCTCTGCACAGCATACTGTATCTGGCTGCAATGCACATCTGGACTCTGCACAGCATACTGTATCTTGCTGCAATGCACATCTGGACTCTGCACAGCATACTGTATCTTGCTGCAATGCACATCTGGCCTCTGCACAGCATACTGTATCTGGCTGCAATGCACATCTGGCCTCTGCACAGCATACTGTATCTTGCTGCAATGCACATCTGGACTCTGCACAGCATACTGTATCTTGCTGCAATGCACATCTGGACTCTGCACAGCATACTGTATCTTGCTGCAATGCACATCTGGCCTCTGCACAGCATACTGTATCTGGCTGCAATGCACATCTGGCCTCTGCACAGCATACTGTATCTGGCTGCAATGCACATCTGGCCTCTGCACAGCATACTGTATCTGGCTGCAATGCACATCTGGCCTCTGCACAGCATACTGTATCTTGCTGCAATGCACATCTGGCCTCTGCACAGCATACTGTATCTTGCTGCAATGCACATCTGGCCTCTGCACAGCATACTGTATCTTGCTGCAATGCACATCTGGCCTCTGCACAGCATACTGTATCTTGCTGCAATGCACATCTGGCCTCTGCACAGCATACTGTATCTGGCTGCACGCTGTGCAATATGGTGGTGACACGTTTGCACACATCTGTGATACGTGGTCGTGGTCCTGCAATGTTGGGGGAGGGGTCGCTGCTGTGTGATGTGACCTCACAGAAAGAAGTGCAATGGGGTCGGGTCAGGTGAGCGGAGGCCACACAGCCTCCATTCCCAATGACTTGTAGGAGGCCTCCATGAGGTGTCGCTTCACGTCCGCAGCCTTGTGAGGGTTACACCTTCTAATCACAGCATTTCTGTGCAAGGTGTGGACTCGTATTGAATTGATGAGGCCCAAAACGTTTGTAATTCACTTTTTTTCTCTCTCTCGTTCCATTTTCGAGATAAAAATGCTAACTCCGTTGTTTTCCACCAGGTGGCGCTATAGGTGGTTTCATTGCGTAGTGCATGGCTACTTTACTATACCTAGACACCACTTCTATGCCTATAGCTGCCGCCGTTCTCAGGTTACTGGAGGTGGACAGGACATGGGTGGACACGCTGTATATAGGTGCGGTGTATACAGGATATGGGTGGACACACTGTATATAGGTGCGGTGTATACAGGATACGGGTGGACACGCTGTATATAGGTGCGGTGTATACAGCATATGGGTAGACACACTGTATATAGGTGCGGTGTATACAGGATATGGGTGGACACACTGTATATAGGTGCGGTGTATACAGGATATGGGTGGACACACTGTATATAGGTGCGGTGTATACAGGATACGGGTGGACACGCTGTATATAGGTGCGGTGTATACAGCATATGGGTAGACACACTGTATATAGGTGCGGTGTATACAGGATATGGGTGGACACACTGTATATAGGTGCGGTGTATACAGGATATGGGTGGACCCACTGTATATAGGTGCGGTGTATACAGGATATGGGTGGACACATTGTATATAGGTGCGGTGTATACAGGATATGGGTGGACACGCTGTATATAGGTGCGGTGTATACAGGATATGGGCGGACACACTGTATATAGGTGCGGTGTATACAGGATATGGGCGGACACGCTGTATATAGGTGCGGTGTATACAGGATATGGGTGGACACACTGTATATAGGTGCGGTGTATACAGGGTATGGGTGGACACACTGTATATAGGTGCGGTGTATACAGGATATGGGTGGACACACTGTATATAGGTGCGGTGTATACAGGATATGGGTGGACACACTGTATATAGGTGCGGTGTATACAGGATATGGGTGCGCACGCTGTATATAGGTGCGGTGTATACAGGATATGGGTGCACACGCTGTATATAGGTGCGGTGTATACAGGATATGGGTGCGCACACTGTATATAGGTGCGGTGTATACAGGATATGGGTGCACACACTGTATATAGGTGCGGTGTATACAGGATATGGGTGGACGCACTGTATATAGGTGCGGTGTATACAGGATATGGGTGGACACACTGTATATAGGTGCGATGTATACAGGATATGGGTGCACACACTGTATATAGGTGCGGTGTATACAGGATATGGGTGCGCACACTGTATATAGGTGTGGTGTATACAGGATATGGGTGGACACACTGTATATAGGTGCGGTGTATACAGGATATGGGTGGACACATTGTATATAGGTGCGGTGTATACAGGATATGGGTGGACACACTGTATATAGGTGCGGTGTATACAGGATATGGGTGCGCACACTGTATATAGGTGCGGTGTATACAGGATATGGGTGCGCACACT
Organism: Anomaloglossus baeobatrachus; assembly: GCF_048569485.1. Classification (NCBI taxonomy): domain Eukaryota; kingdom Metazoa; phylum Chordata; class Amphibia; order Anura; family Aromobatidae; genus Anomaloglossus; species Anomaloglossus baeobatrachus. Next base: position 960,978,884 of record NC_134353.1, read on the forward strand.
GTATATAGGTGCGGTGTATACAGGATATGGGTGCACACACTGTATATAGGTGCGGTGTATACAGGATATGGGTGGACGTACTGTATAGCAGTGTTATTCACCATGTAGCAGTATTATGTGGGCTCTATATGATACACTGTATAACTAGAGTTGAGCGTGTATCTAATTATTCGCTACTCGCCTGATCAGTGCGGCACTCGGGCTACGCATTACATTGTGAGTATTCTCCAGTGACTTGCATTGCACGCGCTATTTGGAATGAATACGCGAGTATTAGACCGCACTCGTTGTGAGGATAGCGAGTGTGAATAGTAGGTAACCCGCGTCTCCTCCACCAGCTGCCGCCTGTCTCCAGGGTCACAGTCCGAACCTTCACACTATTTGCATGGGACTGATCTTGTTCAGGGTAGATTTGCTTAATGGAAATTTATGGTCCAACCATCACCTGTGTGCAGGAAACCTGAAGCCGTACAGGGACAATGGGGGGAGAGGAATGGACGGGCGGCCTGTACTGGGACGATGGAGGGAGAAGAGCGGCCTGTACAGAGACGATGGAGGGAGAAGAGCGGCCTGTACAGGGACGATGGAGGGAGAAGGGCGGCCTGTACAGGGACGATGGAGGGAGAAGTGCGGCCTGTACAGGGACGATGGAGGGAGAAGTGCGGCCTGTACAGGGACGATGGAGGGAGAAGTGCGGCCTGTACAGGGACGATGGAGGGAGAAGAGCGGCCTGTACAGGGACGATGGAGGGAGAAGTGCGGCCTGTACAGAGACGATGGAAGGAGAAGAGCGGCCTGTACAGGGACGATGGAAGAAGAGCGGCCTGTACAGGGACGATGGAAGGAGAAGAGCGGCCTGTACAGGGACGATGGAGGGAGAAGTGCGGCCTGTACAGGGACTATGGAGGGAGAAGAGCGGCCTGTACAGGGACGATGGAGGGAGAAGTGCGGCCTGTACAGGGACGATGGAGGGAGAAGAGCGGCCTGTACAGGGACGATGGAGGGAGAAGTGCGGCCTGTACAGGGACGATGGAGGGAGAAGTGCGGCCTGTACAGGGACGATGGAGGGAGAAGAGCGGCCTGTACAGGGACGATGGAGGGAGAAGTGCGGCCTGTACAGGGACGATGGAGGGAGAAGAGCGGCCTGTACAGGGACGATGGAGGGAGAAGTGCGGCCTGTACAGAGACGATGGAAGGAGAAGAGCGGCCTGTACAGGGACGATGGAAGAAGAGCGGCCTGTACAGGGACTATGGAGGGAGAAGAGCGGCCTGTACAGGGACGATGGAGGGAGAAGAGCGGCCTGTACAGGGACGATGGAGGGAGAAGTGCGGCCTGTACAGGGACGATGGAGGGAGAAGAGCGGCCTGTACAGGGACGATGGAGGGAGAAGTGCGGCCTGTACAGGGACGATGGAGGGAGAAGTGCGGCCTGTACAGGGACGATGGAGGGAGAAGTGCGGCCTGTACAGAGACGATGGAAGGAGAAGAGCGGCCTGTACAGGGACGATGGAAGAAGAGCGGCCTGTACAGGGACTATGGAGGGAGAAGGGCGGCCTGTACAGGGACGATGGAAGGAGAAGAGCGGCCTGTACAGGGACGATGGAAGGAGAAGAGTGGCCTGTACAGGGACGATGGAGGGAGAAGAGCGGCCTGTACAGGGACGATGGAGGGAGAAGAGTGGCCTGTACAGGGACGATGGAAGGAGAAGAGCGGCCTGTACAGGGACGATGGAGGGAGAAGAGCGGCCTGTACAGGGACGATGGAGGGAGAAGAGCGGCCTGTACAGGGACGATGGAGGGAGAAGAGCGGCCTGTACAGGGACGATGGAGGGAGAAGAGCGGCCTGTACAGAGACGATGGAGGGAGAAGAGCGGCCTGTACAGAGACGATGGAAGGAGAAGAGCGGCCTGTACAGGGACGATGGAAGAAGAGCGGCCTGTACAGGGACCATGGAGGGAGAAGGGCGGCCTGTACAGGGACGATGGAGGGAGAAGAGCGGCCTGTACAGGGACGATGGAGGGAGAAGAGCGGCCTGTACAGGGACGATGGAGGGAGAAGTGCGGCCTGTACAGGGACGATGGAGGGAGAAGTGCGGCCTGTACAGGGACGATGGAGGGAGAAGTGCGGCCTGTACAGGGACGATGGAAGGAGAAGAGCGGCCTGTACAGGGACGATGGAGGGAGAAGAGCGGCCTGTACAGGGACGATGGAGGGAGAAGTGCGGCCTGTACAGGGACGATGGAGGGAGAAGTGCGGCCTGTACAGGGACGATGGAGGGAGAAGTGCGGCCTGTACAGAGACGATGGAAGGAAAAGAGCGGCCTGTACAGGGACGATGGAAGAAGAGCGGCCTGTACAGGGACGATGGAGGGAGAAGAGCGGCCTGTACAGGGACGATGGGGGGAGAAGAGCGGCCTGTACAGAGACGATGGAGGGAGAAGTGCGGCCTGTACAGGGACGATGGAGGGAGAAGTGCGGCCTGTACAGGGACGATGGAGGGAGAAGGGCGGCCTGTACAGGGACGATGAATGGAGAAGAGCGGCCTGTACAGGGACGATGGGGGGAGAAGAGCGGCCTGTACAGAGACGATGGAGGGAGAAGAGCGGCCTGTACAGGGACTATGGAGGGAGAAGGGCGGCCTGTACAGGGACGATGGAGGGAGAAGGGCGGCCTGTACAGGGACGATGGAGGGAGAAGTGCGGCCTGTACAGGGACGATGGAGGGAGAAGTGCGGCCTGTACAGAGACGATGGAGGGAGAAGTGCGGCCTGTACAGGGACGATGGAGGGAGAAGTGCGGCCTTTACTGGGACGATGGAAGGAGAAGAGCGGCCTGTACAGGGACGATGGAAGGAGAAGAGCGGCCTGTACAGGGACGATGGGGGGAGAAGAGCGGCCTGTACAGAGACGATGGAGGGAGAAGAGCGGCCTGTACAGGGACGATGGAAGGAGAAGAGCGGCCTGTACAGGGACGATGGAGGGAGAAGAGCGGCCTGTACAGAGACGATGGAGGGAGAAGTGCGGCCTGTACAGGGACGATGGAAGGAGAAGAGCGGCCTGTACAGGGACGATGGAGGGAGAAGAGCGGCCTGTACAGGGACGATGGAGGGAGAAGAGCGGCCTGTACAGGGACGATGGAGGGAGAAGAGCGGCCTGTACAGGGACGATGGGGGGAGAAGAGCGGCCTGTACAGGGACGATGGGGGGAGAAGAGCGGCCTGTACAGGGACGATGGGGGGAGAAGAGCGGCCTGTACAGGGACGATGGAAGGAGAAGTGCGGCCTGTACAGGGACAATGGAGGGAGAAGAGCGGCCTGTACAGGGACGATGGAAGGAGAAGAGCGGCCTGTACAGGGACGATGGAGGGAGAAGGGCGGCCTGTACAGGGACGATGGAAGGAGAAGAGCGGCCTGTACAGGGACGATGGAGGGAGAAGAGCGGCCTGTACAGGGACGATGGAGGGAGAAGAGCGGCCTGTACAGGGACGATGGAGGGAGAAGAGCGGCCTGTACAGGGACGATGGAAGGAGAAGAGCGGCCTGTACAGGGACGATAGGGGGAGAAGGGCGGCCTGTACAGGGACGATGGAGGGAGAAGAGCGGCCTGTACAGGGACGATGGAGGGAGAAGAGCGGCCTGTACAGGGACGATGGAGGGAGAAGAGCGGCCTGTACAGGGACGATGGAGGGAGAAGAGCGGCCTGTACAGGGACGATGGAGGGAGAAGAGCGGCCTGTACAGGGACGATGGAGGGAGAAGAGCGGCCCGTACAGGGACGATGGAAGGAGAAGTGCGGCCTGTACAGAGACGATGGAGGGAGAAGAGCGGCCTGTACAGAGACGATGGAGGGAGAAGAGCGGCCTGTACAGGGACGATGGAAGGAGAAGTGCGGCCTGTACAGAGACGATGGAGGGAGAAGAGCGGCCTGTACAGAGACGATGGAGGGAGAAGAGCGGCCTGTACAGGGACGATGGAGGGAGAAGAGCGGCCTGTACAGGGACGATGGAGGGAGAAGTGCGGCCTGTACAGAGACGATGGAGGGAGAAGAGCGGCCTGTACAGGGACGATGGAGGGAGAAGAGCGGCCTGTACAGGGACGAGGAGGGGACGGGCGGTCTGTACAGACACGAGGCTGGGACGGGCGACCTGTACAGACACGAGGCGGGGACGGGCGGTCTGTACAGGGGCGATGGAGGGAGAAGTGCGGCCTGTACAGAGACGATGGAGGGAGAAGAGCGGCCTGTACAGGGACGATGGAGGGAGAAGAGCGGCCTGTACAGGGACGATGGGGGGAGAAGGGCGGCCTGTACAGGGACGATGGAGGGAGAAGAGCGGCCTGTACAGAGACGATGGAGGGAGAAGAGCGGCCTGTACAGGGACTATGGAGGGAGAAGGGCGGCCTGTACAGGGACGATGGAGGGAGAAGGGCGGCCTGTACAGGGACGATGGAGGGAGAAGTGCGGCCTGTACAGAGACGATGGAGGGAGAAGTGCGGCCTGTACAGGGACGATGGAGGGAGAAGTGCGGCCTGTACAGAGACGATGGAGGGAGAAGTGCGGCCTGTACAGGGACGATGGAGGGAGAAGGGCGGCGGCCTGTACAGGGACGATGGAGGGAGAAGTGCGGCCTGTACAGGGACGATGGAGGGAGAAGTGCGGCCTGTACAGGGACGATGGGGGGAGAAGAGCGGCCTGTACAGGGACTATGGAGGGAGAAGGGCGGCCTGTACAGGGACGATGGAGGGAGAAGTGCGGCCTGTACAGAGACGATGGAGGGAGAAGTGCGGCCTGTACAGGGACGATGGAGGGAGAAGAGCGGCCTGTACAGGGACGATGGAAGGAGAAGAGCGGCCTGTACAGGGACGATGGAGGGAGAAGAGCGGCCTGTACAGGGACGATGGGGGGAGAAGACTGCCTGTACAGGGACGATGGGGGGAGAAGAGCGGCCTGTACAGGGACGATGGAGGGAGAAGAGCGGCCTGTACAGGGACGATGGAGGGAGAAGAGCGGCCTGTACAGGGACGATGGAGGGAGAAGAGCGGCCTGTACAGGGACGATGGAGGGAGAAGAGCGGCCTGTACAGGGACGATGGGGGGAGAAGAGCGGCCTGTACAGGGACGATGGAGGGAGAAGAGCGGCCTGTACAGGGACGATGGAGGGAGAAGAGCGGCCTGTATAGGGACGATGGAGGGAGAAGAGCGGCCTGTACAGGGACGATGGAGGGAGAAGAGCGGCCTGTACAGAGACTATGGAGGGAGAAGAGCGGCCTGTACAGGGACGATGGAGGGAGAAGAGCGGCCTGTACAGGGACGATGGAGGGAGAAGAGCGGCCTGTACTGGGACGATGGAGGGAGAAGAGCGGCCTGTACAGGGACGATGGAGGGAGAAGAGCGGCCTGTACAGGGACGATGGAGGGAGAAGAGCGGCCTGTACAGGGACGATGGAGGGAGAAGAGCGGCCTGTACTGGGACGATGGAGGGAGAAGAGCGGCCTGTACAGGGACGATGGAGGGAGAAGAGCGGCCTGTACAGGGACGATGGAGGGAGAAGAGCGGCCTGTACAGGGACGATGGAGGGAGAAGAGCGGCCTGTACAGGGACGATGGAGGGAGAAGAGCGGCCTGTACAGGGACGATGGAGGGAGAAGAGCGGCCTGTACAGGGACGATGGAGGGAGAAGAGCGGCCTGTACAGGGACGATGGAGGGAGAAGTGCGGCCTGTACAGAGACGATGGAGGGAGAAGTGCGGCCTGTACAGAGACGATGGAGGGAGAAGTGCGGCCTGTACAGGGACGATGGAGGGAGAAGAGCGGCCTGTACAGGGACGATGGAAGGAGAAGAGCGGCCTGTACAGGGACAATGGAGGCAGAAGAGCGGCCTGTACAGGGACGATGGAAGGAGAAGAGTGGCCTGTACAGGGACAATGGAGGCAGAAGAGCGGCCTGTACAGGGACGATGGAAGGAGAAGAGCGGCCTGTACAGGGACAATGGAGGCAGAAGAGCGGCCTGTACAGGGACGATGGAAGGAGAAGAGCGGCCTGTACAGGGACAATGGAGGCAGAAGAGCGGCCTGTACAGGGACGATGGAAGGAGAAGAGTGGCCTGTACAGGGACAATGGAGGCAGAAGAGCGGCCTGTACAGGGACGATGGAAGGAGAAGAGCGGCCTGTACAGGGACAATGGAGGCAGAAGAGCGGCCTGTACAGGGACGATGGAAGGAGAAGAGCGGCCTGTACAGGGACGATGGAGGGAGAAGGGCGGCCTGTACAGGGACGATGGAGGGAGAAGAGCGGCCTGTACAGGGACGATGGAGGGAGAAGAGCGGCCTGTACAGGGACAATGGAGGCAGAAGAGCGGCCTGTACAGGGACGATGGAAGGAGAAGGGCGGCCTGTACAGGGACGATGGAGGGAGAAGGGCGGCCTGTACAGGGACGATGGAGGGAGAAGAGCGGCCTGTACAGGGACGATGGAGGGAGAAGAGCGGCCTGTACAGGGACGATGGAGGGAGAAGAGCGGCCTGTACAGGGACGATGGAGGGAGAAGAGCGGCCTGTACAGGGACGATGGAGGGAGAAGAGCGGCCTGTACAGGGACGATGGAGGGAGAAGAGCGGCCTGTACAGGGACTATGGAGGGAGAAGAGCGGCCTGTACTGGGACGATGGAGAGAGAAGAGTGGCCTGTACGGGGACGAGGAGGGGACGGGCGCTCTGTACGGGGACGAGGAGGGGACGGGCGGTCTGTACGGGGACGAGGAGGGGACGGGCGCTCTGTACGGGGACGTGGAGGGGACGGGCGGTCTGTTAAGGAACGATGAGGGGGCGAGCGGTCTGTGCGGGGACGAGGAGGGGACGGGCGGTCTGTACAGACACGAGGCAGGGACGGGCGGTCTGTACAGGGACGGGCGACCTGTATATATGGGGTTCGGGCAGCGGCATTACATTACCCCACTGTGAATATTACAGACAAGTTCACAGCAAAAGAACCCAAGCTGTGTATACATCAGAAGCCCCTCCCACATCCCCTCCTGGGGGTCCCGCACATTGTCCATGCCTGCGGATGTACGCGGTCCTGTGTCAGGACTTTGTGATGTCGGCTTTGCTTGGTTCCTGGGATGAGCGGATCTATTATTCAGCAGTGGATGGCGGTGGAGCGTGCAGAGGGAAGCGCAGTCTGGCGTGTAATGCTCCATGTGCTGCGTTTCTTTCCTATCAGCGTCTTCCTCCGGTGATCAGCGGCTCCGGGATCGTGCAGGGCCGCGCTGTGCTTTATAAAGGATCCAGTCACGCTGAGGAATGCAGATCTATCCACTAATGAGGCCGGATTTACATGTGACCGTTCATGTATTATACAGGGGTCTGGAGGAGGACAGAGGGGGGTCTGGAGGAGGACGGAGGGGGGTCTGGAGCATGATAGAGGGGGTCTGGAGGAGGACGGAGGGGGGTCTGGAGCATGATAGAGGGGGTCTGGAGGAGGACAGAGGGGGTCTGGAGGACAGAGGGGGTCTGGAGGAGGACAGAGGGGGTCTGGAGGAGGACAGAGGGGGTCTGGAGGAGGACAGAGGGGGTCTGGAGGATGATAGAGGGGGTCTGGAGCATGATAGAGGGGGTCTGGAGGATGATAGAGGGGGTCTGGACTGGAGGATGATAGAGGGGGTCTGGAGGATGATGGAGTGGGTCTGGAGGAGGACGGAGGGGGTCTGGAGGAGGACGGAGGGGGTCTGGAGGAGGACGGAGGGGGTCTGGAGGAGGACGGAGGGGGTCTGGAGGAGGACGGAGGGGGGTCTGGAGGAGGACGGAGGGGGGTCTGGAGGAGGACGGAGGGGGGTCTGGAGGAGGACGGAGGGGGGTCTGGAGGATGACGGAGGGGGGTCTGGAGGATGACGGAGGGGGGTCTGGAGGATGACGGAGGGGGGTCTGGAGGATGACGGAGGGGGGTCTGGAGGAGGACGGAGGGGGGTCTGGAGGAGGACGGAGGGGGTCTGGAGGAGGACAGAGGGGGTCTGGAGGAGGACAGAGGGGGTCTGGAGGAGGACAGAGGGGGTCTGGAGGAGGACAGAGGGGGTCTGGAGGAGGACAGAGGGGGTCTGGAGGAGGACAGAGGGGGTCTGGAGGAGGACAGAGGGGGTCTGGAGGAGGACAGAGGGGGTCTGGAGGAGGACAGAGGGGGTCTGGAGGAGGTCGGAGGGGGGTCTGGAGGAGGTCTGGAGGAGGACGGAGGAGGTCTGGAGGAGGACGGAGGGGGTCTGGAGGAGGACGGAGGGGGGTCTGGAGGAGGAAGGAGGGGGTCAGGAGGAGGACAGAGGGGTCTAAAAGAGGAGCAGCAACCACCCACACACTGATTTTGGGTGTTACCCCTCAGACTCTGGGTAGTTATTTCCGGTACGCTATGTACCGTGCTCCCCGCTCTCGTCCTGCAGACTATTCCCGGAGTGACCCCCTGTAGTGGTTATTTCCGGTACGCTATGTACCGTGCTCCCCGCTCTCGTCCTGCAGACTATTCCCGGAGTGACCCCCTGTAGTGGGTATTTCCGGTACGCTATGTACCGTGCTCCCCGCTCTCGTCCTGCAGACTATTCCCGGAGTGACCCCCTGTAGTGGGTATTTCCGGTACGCTATGTACCGTGCTCCCCGCTCTCGTCCTGCAGACTATTCCCGGAGTGACCCCCCTGTAGTGGGTATTTCCAGTACGCTATGTACCGTGCTCCCCGCTCTCGTCCTGCAGACTATTCCCAGAGTGACCCCCTGTAGTGGGTATTTCCGGTACGCTATGTACCGTGCTCCCCGCTCTCGTCCTGCAGACTATTCCCGGTGTGACCCCTGTAGTGGGTATTTCCGGTACACTATGTACCGTGCTCCCCGCTCTCGTCCTGCAGACTATTCCCGGTGTGACCCCTGTAGTGGGTATTTCCAGTACGCTATGTACCGTGCTCCCCGCTCTCGTCCTGCAGACTATTCCCAGTGTGACCCCTGTAGTGGGTATTTCCAGTACGCTATGTACCGTGCTCCCCGCTCTCGTCCTGCAGACTATTCCCGGGTGTGACCCCTGTAGTGGGTATTTCCAGTACGCTATGTACCGTGCTCCCCGCTCTCGTCCTGCAGACTATTCCCGGAGTGACCCCCTGTAGTGGGTATTTCCGGTACACTATGTACCGTGCTCCCCGCTCTCGTCCTGCAGACTATTCCCAGAGTGACCCCCTGTAGTGGTTATTTCCGGTACGCTATGTACCGTGCTCCCCGCTCTCGTCCTGCATACTATTCCCGGAGTGACCCCCTGTAGTGGGTATTTCCAGTACGCTATGTACCGTGCTCCCCGCTCTCGTCCTGCAGACTATTCCCGGTGTGACCCCCCCCCTGTAGTGGGTATTTCCGGCACTGGCTGGAGTACTCCCGGTACGCTATGTACCGTGCTCCCCGCTCTCGTCCTGCAGACTATTCCCGGGTGTGACCCCTGTAGTGGTTATTTCCGGTACGCTATGTACCGTGCTCTCCGCTCCCGTCCTGCAGACTATTCCCGGGTGTGACCCCTGTAGTGGTTATTTCCAGTACGCTATGTACCGTGCTCCCCGCTCTCGTCCTGCAGACTATTCCCGGAGTGACCCCCTGTAGTGGGTATTTCCAGTACGCTATGTACCGTGCTCCCCACTCTCGTCCTGCAGACTATTCCCGGTGTGACCCCTGTAGTGGGTATTTCCAGTACGCTATGTACCGTGCTCCCCGCTCTCGTCCTGCAGACTATTCCCGGTGTGACCCCTGTAGTGGGTATTTCCAGTACGCTATGTACCGTGCTCTCCGCTCCCGTCCTGCAGACTATTCCCGGGTGTGACCCCTGTAGTGGTTATTTCCAGTACGCTATGTACCGTGCTCCCCGCTCTCGTCCTGCAGACTATTCCCGGAGTGACCCCCTGTAGTGGGTATTTCCAGTACGCTATGTACCGTGCTCCCCGCTCTCGTCCTGCAGACTATTCCCGGAGTGACCCCCTGTAGTGGGTATTTCCGGTACACTATGTACCGTGCTCCCCGCTCTCGTCCTGCAGACTATTCCCGGAGTGACCCCCTGTAGTGGTTATTTCTGGTACACTATGTACCGTGCTCCCCGCTCTCGTCCTGCAGACTATTCCCGGAGTGACCCCCTGTAGTGGTTATTTCCAGTACGCTATGTACCGTGCTCCCCGCTCTCGTCCTGCAGACTATTCCCGGAGTGACCCCCTGTAGTGGGTATTTCCGGTACACTATGTACCGTGCTCCCCGCTCTCGTCCTGCAGACTATTCCTGGAGTGACCCCCTGTAGTGGTTATTTCCAGTACGCTATGTACTGTGCTCCCCACTCTCGTTCTGCAGACTATTCCCGGTGTGACCCCCCCCGTAGTGGGTATTTCCGGTACGCTATGTACCGTGCTCCCCGCTCTCGTCCTGCAGACTATTCCTGGAGTGACCCCCTGTAGTGGGTATTTCCGGTACGCTATGTACCGTGCTCCCCGCTCTCGTCCTGCAGACTATATTCCCGGGTGTGACCCCTGTAGTGGGTATTTCCGGTACACTATGTACCGTGCTCCCCGCTCTCGTCCTGCAGACTATTCCCGGTGTGACCCCTGTAGTGGGTATTTCCAGTACGCTATGTACCGTGCTCCCCGCTCTCGTCCTGCAGACTATTCCCGGTGTGACCCCCCCCTGTAGTGGGTATTTCCGGCACTGGCTGGAGTACTCCCGGTACGCTATGTACCGTGTTCCCCGCTCTCGTCCTGCAGACTATTCCCGGAGTGACCCCCTGTAGTGGGTATTTCCAGTACGCTATGTACCGTGCTCCCCACTCTCGTCCTGCAGACTATTCCCGGTGTGACCCCTGTAGTGGGTATTTCCAGTACGCTATGTACCGTGCTCCCCACTCTCGTCCTGCAGACTATTCCCGGTGTGACCCCTGTAGTGGGTATTTCCAGTACGCTATGTACCGTGCTCCCCGCTCTCGTCCTGCAGACTATTCCCGGTTGTGACCCCTGTAGTGGGTATTTCCAGTACGCTATGTACCGTGCTCCCCACTCTCGTCCTGCAGACTATTCCCGGTGTGACCTGCCCTGTAGTGGGTATTTCCGGCACTGGCTGGAGTACTCCCGGTACGCTATGTACCGTGCTCCCCGCTCTCGTCCTGCAGACTATTCCCGGAGTGACCCCCTGTAGTGGGTATTTCCGGTACACTATGTACCGTGCTCCCCGCTCTCGTCCTGCAGACTTTTCCCGGAGTGACCCCCTGTAGTGGGTATTTCCGGTACACTATGTACCGTGCTCCCCGCTCTCGTCCTGCAGACTATTCCTGGAGTGACCCCCTGTAGTGGGTATTTCCGGTACACTATGTACCGTGCTCCCCGCTCTCGTCCTGCAGACTTTTCCCGGAGTGACCCCCTGTAGTGGGTATTTCCGGTACACTATGTACCGTGCTCCCCGCTCTCGTCCTGCAGACTATTCCCGGAGTGACCCCCTGTAGTGGGTATTTCCGGTACACTATGTACCGTGCTCCCCGCTCTCGTCCTGCAGACTATTCCCGGAGTGACCCCCTGTAGTGGGTATTTCCGGTACGCCATGTACCGTGCTCCCCGCTCTCGTCCTGCAGACTATTCCCGGGTGTGACCCCTGTAGTGGGTATTTCCGGTACACTATGTACCGTGCTCCCCGCTCTCGTCCTGCAGACTATTCCCGGTGTGACCCCCCCCCCTGTAGTGGGTATTTCCGGCACTGGCTGGAGTACTCCCAGTACGCTATGTACCGTGCTCCCCGCTCTCGTCCTGCAGACTATTCCCGGAGTGACCCCCTGTAGTGGGTATTTCCGGTACACTATGTACCGTGCTCCCCGCTCTCGTCCTGCAGACTATTCCCAGAGTGACCCCCTGTAGTGGTTATTTCCGGTACGCTATGTACCGTGCTCCCCGCTCTCGTCCTGCAGACTATTCCCGGAGTGACCCCCTGTAGTGGGTATTTCCAGTACGCTATGTACCGTGCTCCCCGCTCTCGTCCTGCAGACTATTCCCGGTGTGACTTCCCCCCTGTAGTGGGTATTTCCGGCACTGGCTGGAGTACTCCCGGTACGCTATGTACCGTGCTCCCCGCTCTCGTCCTGCAGACTATTCCCGGGTGTGACCCCTGTAGTGGTTATTTCCGGTACGCTATGTACCGTGCTCTCCGCTCCCGTCCTGCAGACTATTCCCGGGTGTGACCCCTGTAGTGGTTATTTCCAGTACGCTATGTACCGTGCTCCCCGCTCTCGTCCTGCAGACTATTCCCGGAGTGACCCCCTGTAGTGGGTATTTCCAGTACGCTATGTACCGTGCTCCCCACTCTCGTCCTGCAGACTATTCCCGGAGTGACCCCCTGTAGTGGGTATTTCCGGTACACTATGTACCGTGCTCCCCGCTCTCGTCCTGCAGACTTTTCCCGGAGTGACCCCCTGTAGTGGGTATTTCCGGTACACTATGTACCGTGCTCCCCGCTCTCGTCCTGCAGACTATTCCCGGAGTGACCCCCTGTAGTGGTTATTTCCGGTACACTATGTACCGTGCTCCCCGCTCTCGTCCTGCAGACTATTCCCGTAGTGACCCCCTGTAGTGGGTATTTCCGGTACACTATGTACCGTGCTCCCCGCTCTCGTCCTGCAGACTATTCCTGGAGTGACCCCCTGTAGTGGTTATTTCCAGTACGCTATGTACTGTGCTCCCCACTCTCGTTCTGCAGACTATTCCTGGTGTGACCCCCCCTGTAGTGGGTATTTCCGGTACGCTATGTACCGTGCTCCCCGCTCTCGTCCTGCAGACTATTCCTGGAGTGACCCCCTGTAGTGGGTATTTCCGGTACGCTATGTACCGTGCTCCCCGCTCTCGTCCTGCAGACTATATTCCCGGGTGTGACCCCTGTAGTGGGTATTTCCGGTACACTATGTACCGTGCTCCCCGCTCTCGTCCTGCAGACTATTCCCGGAGTGACCCCCTGTAGTGGGTATTTCCAGTACGCTATGTACCGTGCTCCCCGCTCTCGTCCTGCAGACTATTCCCGGAGTGACCCCCTGTAGTGGGTATTTCTAGTACGCTATGTACCTTGCTCCCCGCTCTCGTCCTGCAGACTATTCCCGGGTGTGACCCCTGTAGTGGGTATTTCCAGTACGCTATGTACCGTGCTCCCCACTCTCGTCCTGCAGACTATTCCCGGTGTGACCCCTGTAGTGGGTATTTCCAGTACGCTATGTACCGTGCTCCCCGCTCTCGTCCTGCAGACTATTCCCGGAGTGACCCCCTGTAGTGGGTATTTCCAGTACGCTATGTACCGTGCTCCCCACTCTCGTCCTGCAGACTATTCCCGGTGTGACCCCTGTAGTGGGTATTTCCAGTACGCTATGTACCGTGCTCCCCGCTCTCGTCCTGCAGACTATTCCCGGAGTGACCCCCTGTAGTGGGTATTTCCAGTACGCTATGTACCGTGCTCCCCGCTCTCGTCCTGCAGACTATTCCCGGTTGTGACCCCTGTAGTGGGTATTTCCAGTACGCTATGTACCGTGCTCCCCACTCTCGTTCTGCAGACTATTCCCGGTGTGACCCCCCCCTGTAGTGGGTATTTCCGGTACGCTATGTACCGTGCTCCCCGCTCTCGTCCTGCAGACTATTCCTGGAGTGACCCCCTGTAGTGGGTATTTCCGGTACGCTATGTACCGTGCTCCCCGCTCTCGTCCTGCAGACTATATTCCCGGGTGTGACCCCTGTAGTGGGTATTTCCGGTACACTATGTACCGTGCTCCCCGCTCTCGTCCTGCAGACTATTCCCGGAGTGACCCCCTGTAGTGGGTATTTCCAGTACGCTATGTACCGTGCTCCCCGCTCTCGTCCTGCAGACTATTCCCGGGTGTGACCCCTGTAGTGGGTATTTCCAGTACGCTATGTACCGTGCTCCCCACTCTCGTCCTGCAGACTATTCCCGGTGTGACCCCTGTAGTGGGTATTTCCAGTACGCTATGTACCGTGCTCCCCGCTCTCGTCCTGCAGACTATTCCCGGAGTGACCCCCTGTAGTGGGTATTTCCAGTACGCTATGTACCGTGCTCCCCACTCTCGTCCTGCAGACTATTCCCGGTGTGACCCCTGTAGTGGGTATTTCCAGTACGCTATGTACCGTGCTCCCCGCTCTCGTCCTGCAGACTATTCCCGGAGTGACCCCCTGTAGTGGGTATTTCCGGTACACTATGTACCGTGCTCCCCGCTCTCGTCCTGCAGACTATTCCCGGAGTGACCCCCTGCAGTGGGTATTTCCAGTACGCTATGTACTGTGCTCCCCACTCTCGTTCTGCAGACTATTCCCGGTGTGACCCCTGTAGTGGGTATTTCCGGTACACTATGTACCGTGCTCCCCGCTCTCGTCCTGCAGACTATTCCAGGAGTGACCCCCTGTAGTGGGTATTTCCGGTACACTATGTACCGTGCTCCCCGCTCTCGTCCTGCAGACTATTCCCGGAGTGACCCCCTGTAGTGGGTATTTCCGGTACACTATGTACCGTGCTCCCCGCTCTCGTCCTGCAGACTATTCCTGGAGTGACTCCCTGTAGTGGTTATTTCCAGTACGCTATGTACTGTGCTCCCCACTCTCGTTCTGCAGACTATTCCCGGTGTGACCCCCCCTGTAGTGGGTATTTCCGGTACGCTATGTACCGTGCTCCCCGCTCTCGTCCTGCAGACTATTCCCGGAGTGACCCCCTGTAGTGGGTATTTCCGGTACGCCATGTACCGTGCTCCCCGCTCTCGTCCTGCAGACTATTCCCGGGTGTGACCCCTGTAGTGGGTATTTCCAGTACGCTATGTACCGTGCTCCCCGCTCTCGTCCTGCAGACTATTCCCGGTGTGACCCCCCTGTAGTGGGTATTTCCGGCACTGGCTGGAGTACTCCCAGTACGCTATGTACCGTGCTCCCCGCTCTCGTTCTGCAGACTATTCCCGGTGTGACCCCCCTGTAGTGGGTATTTCCGGTACGCTATGTACCGTGCTCCCCGCTCTCGTCCTGCAGACTATTCCCGGAGTGACCCCCTGTAGTGGGTATTTCCGGTACGCCATGTACCGTGCTCCCCGCTCTCGTCCTGCAGACTATTCCCGGGTGTGACCCCTGTAGTGGGTATTTCCAGTACGCTATGTACCGTGCTCCCCGCTCTCGTCCTGCAGACCGTTCCCTCCGCTCGTGCAGACATATTTTTAGAACACGGCAGACATATGGTTCAGTGCATGAATTATACACGGCTCGGGGGGATCTGGCGCGCCCCGTGCATCGTGTAAATGGACACATGTGACTGTCGCCACACAAACTGCGGATCATGAATATTTAACTAATCCCATCTGAAAGTGACAGGAGGGCGAACCCGCGGCAGCCATTAACCCCTGCTGTGCCGGGCGGGAGCCAGCAGTGAGTGTCCCTCATACAGCAGAGCTGGGTGACGGCAGGACTCGCCGGATCATAGAGTGAGTGGTTAATTGTCCTGAGTGGCCTCCATTCTGGGGTCTCGCTGCACTCAGCCGCCAGGTAAATCCACAAACAGAGGATCTGGTGACGGAAAATCCCAGATTATCATCCGCTGCCCTGGTAATGTGGAATAATGCAGATTATCTCCCAGCCCCCACACTCCATTAACTCTTCCATGCCCCAGGTCCCTCAGCTCCGGCTCCCACCGCACGGATACATTGTATCATCCACACATTGTCATTCCGCTGCTCCGCTGTCAGCTCTCAGGATCACAACCACAACCACAATGTGGCTCCACGTCTGAAGCCAGTGACACCGCAAAGGGTTAACTTTTCCTTTCATGCAATAATATATTGTGAAATAAAAAATTGTTACATGTGCCATAATACATGGTATCGCTTGCCATATCCCTCATCCTGGCCCCATCCTGGTACATATGGTTCTCATCCTGGTATATATGGCCCTTATCCTGGGCCCATGCTGCTATATATGGCCTCATCCTGGTACATATGCCCCTCATCCTCGGCCCATGCTGGTATATATGACCCTCATCCTGGTATATATGGCCCTCGTCCTTGGCCCTATCCTGGTACATATGCCCCTCATCCTCGGGCCATGCTGGTATACAGTTAGGTCCAGAAATATTTGGACAGTGACACAAGTTTTGTTATTTTAGCTGTTTACAAAAACATGTTCAGAAATACAATTCTATATATAATATGGGCTGAAAGTGCACACTCCCAGCTGCAATATGAGAGTTTTCACATCCAAATCGGAGAAAGGGTTTAGGAATCATAGCTCTGTAATGCATAGCCTCCTCTTTTTCAAGGGACCAAAAGTAATTGGACAAGGGACTCTAAGGGCTGCAATTAACTCTGAAGGCGTCTCCCTCGTTAACCTGTAATCAATGAAGTAGTTAAAAGGTCTGGGGTTGATTACAGGTGTGTGGTTTTGCATTTGGAAGCTGTTGCTGTGACCAGACAACATGCGGTCTAAGGAACTCTCAATTGAGGTGAAGCAGAACATCCTGAGGCTGAAAAAAAAGAAAAAATCCATCAGAGAGATAGCAGACATGCTTGGAGTAGCAAAATCAACAGTCGGGTATATTCTGAGAAAAAAGGAATTGACTGGTGAGCTTGGGAACTCAAAAAGGCCTGGGCGTCCACGGATGACAACAGTGGTGGATGATCGCCGCATACTTTCTTTGGTGAAGAAGAACCCGTTCACAACATCAACTGAAGTCCAGAACACTCTCAGTGAAGTAGGTGTATCTGTCTCTAAGTCACCAGTAAAGAGAAGACTCCATGAAAGTAAATACAAAGGGTTCACATCTAGATGCAAACCATTCATCAATTCCAAAAATAGACAGGCCAGAGTTACATTTGCTGAAAAACACCTCATGAAGCCAGCTCAGTTCTGGAAAAGTATTCTATGGACAGATGAGACAAAGATCAACCTGTACCAGAATGATGGGAAGAAAAAAGTTTGGAGAAGAAAGGGAATGGCACATGATCCAAGGCACACCACATCCTCTGTAAAACATGGTGGAGGCAACGTGATGGCATGGACATGCATGGCTTTCAATGGCACTGGGTCACTTGTGTTTATTGATGACATAACAGCAGACAAGAGTAGCCGGATGAATTCTGAAGTGTACCGGGATATACTTTCAGCCCAGATTCAGCCAAATGCCGCAAAGTTGATCGGACGGCGCTTCATAGTACAGATGGACAATGACCCCAAGCATACAGCCAAAGCTACCCAGGAGTTCATGAGTGCAAAAAAGTGGAACATTCTGCAATGGCCAAGTCAATCACCAGATCTTAACCCAATTGAGCATGCATTTCACTTGCTCAAATCCAGACTTAAGACGGAAAGACCCACAAACAAGCAAGACCTGAAGGCTGCGGCTGTAAAGGCCTGGCAAAGCATTAAGAAGGAGGAAACCCAGCGTTTGGTGATGTCCATGGGTTCCAGACTTAAGGCAGTGATTGCCTTCAAAGGATTCGCAAGAAAATATTGAAAATAAAAATTTTTTTTGAGTTTGGTTTATTTGTCCAATTACTTTTGACCTCCTAAAATGTGGAGTGTTTGTAAAGAAATGTGTACAATTCCTACAATTTCTATCAGATATTTTTGTTCAAACCTTCAAATTAAACGTTACAATCTGCACTTGAATTCTGTTGTAGAGGTTTCATTTCAAATCCAATGTGGTGGCATGCAGAGCCCAACTCGCCAAAATTGTGTCACTGGCCAAACATTTCTGGACCTAACTATATGACCCTCATCCTGGTATATATGTATATGTGTATATATATATATATATATATATATATATATATATATATATAATATATATATATATATATATCCTCATCACGAGCCCATCCTGGTCTATACGGCCCTCATCCTTGGCCCATGCTGGTATATATGGCCCCATCCTGGTACATATGGCTCTCATCCTGGACCCATCCTGATATATATATATATATATATATAATATCTATCCTCATCACGAGCCCATCCTGGTCTATACGGCCCCATCACACCGCACACAATAAAAAAAATAAAAAAAATTAAACCATTAGACTGACCTTCCCTCGCCTCCCCCTGTACACGGTGTCCTCTTTTGATGCTGGTAAGTGACTTCACTGCCATGTGCGCCCACTTACACCGATGTTAGCTGTTGGCATATTTGCTGCTCCACATGCCTGAGATAGCGGGTGTGGGTACTCTGGAGCAGTGACTATTCATTCTCTTTAATAGCGGGCACATGTGATCACCCAGCAGCTGCAGTAATCCTGTGGCTGGGTGATCACTTGTGCAGCTATTAAAGAGAATGAATATTCACTGCTCCCCATCGCCATAATCCCACCAACATTTTCAGTGCTGTCTTCAGTGCAGAGAGATAGCAGCATTATGGACATGGAGAGAAGTGAATATTCATTTCCTTAAACAGTGGGCACATTTGCAGTGTAGCGACCCGAAGCTGGATGTGCACCCTCAGACACACATCTATGTGAAGTAGGCACTGATGACTGCAGGCCCCCCCAGCTCATGGGCCCCATAGCAGTCACATGGCCTGCCACCATTGGTGGTATATGCCACTGGTGACTACATTAGAACAGAGAATGCAAAGTACAAGATAATGAAGTAATGTGACTGTGATGTAAGAAATGTGGCTGGCCCCGTGTCCTGTATCTCGCACCTCTCACCTCTTCCATTTACCCCCCCCAGGTCCACGTGTTTGATCTGTCCATCAATAAGTATGAGTCGCTGTGTCAGCAGGCCGTGGTGGCCAAGAAGAAGACCAAACTGACTCACATTGAGTTTAATCCCATCTACCCGGTGATTATCGTCGGTGATGACCGCGGACACGTCATCTGCCTCAAGCTGTCTCCGAACCTGCGCAAAATGCCAAAGGTAAACAGTCCCCTACCACCGACTATGGGGCGCACTAGTATGACAGAATCTCCTACCTGGGAACACGTCAGTCGCCTCCAGGGAGGTAACCTAAAATAATGGCTGACAAAGGCCGGATACCTGATACTACAGTGCGGCCCTGACACCAGCAGACATCTGTATGTACCAAGACTGTACAGGGAGCTCCCCCTAGTGGTGGCTGCAGACAGGATCTTATCATGTATCTCTGTATACAGGGAGCTCCCCCTAGTGGTGGCTGCAGACAGGATCTTATCATGTATCTCTGTATGCAGGGAGCTCCCCCTAGTGGTGGCTGCA